>NC_045451.1:70433008-70436666 GCF_002776525.5 Piliocolobus tephrosceles | reverse complement strand
AATTTAATTTAATTTAATTTAATTTAATTTAATTTAATTTAATTTAATTTAATTTAAAAGTGTTGTGAGGCTCACTAAGTTATCCAAACAGGACTCTGGTAGCACAATGGTTGGGTTAATTGGTTAAAGTCTAGGCCTATATGTCTCGGCTGGTAGAGTCATGTTGAAGCTAACCTTGTTCATTATGGAAAATAAGAACAAATTTGATTGAAAAAGTCAGAAGAATGTCCCTATATCAGAGGGAAATAACAGGTAAATATATGCACTGTCATTAAAAGCCCATTTCTATGAAAATGCAGTACACCTTGAATCCGGAATCCTCTCGTTGAAAAGCACTTTACCATTACGGCTTCAGCTTTCACTAAGATTCTTACCAAGAATATCCACATGAAAAACTGTTCTGAATTTATTATAAAAAAATCTTGTCAAGAACTTCATCCATCATTCAGTGTCTCAAACTTAGGGTCGCAGATGAGAAATGTCATTCAGGAATTTAGTTAAGGAGAAGCTTTGACTCTTCTGCGAATTCCTAAGCCTGCTTATTTTGGGTGATGACATCTGGGTATTATTGAATTTCTCTTTTCTCTCCCATTTGCCAAGAGTTCAGAACAAAATTTGCTGCTCTGTCAGAGCCAAGATGTGAGCCCACAGAGTTGACACGTCACTCACTTCATGGGTCTGATTCCTCTTTCTGGTTTGTTAGCTTCATCATCAATCCTTTTGTAGGCAATTCCAAATCTTTTTTGGAAAAAAGGCCAAGCATATAGGGTATTTCATTTTTTTTGCAGTTGTTGGGCCATTGTTAAGGGTGCAAATGAAGCCTGTAACTGAGGTACCACTAAGGAGAGTCAGGACAGGCACAGATGGGAAGAGATGGGGCATTCTCGTTTTGGTTTTTTGTTTTGTTTTGTTTTTTTGGAGCCAAAGTCTGGCTCTATCACCCAGGCTGGAGTGCAGGGGCATGATATCAGCTCACTGCAAGCTCTGCTTCCCGGGTTCAATTGATTCTCCTGCCTCAGTCTCCTGAGTAGCTGGGATTACAGGCACCCACCACCAACCCGGCTAATGTTTGTATTTTTAGTAGAGATGGGGTTTCACCATGTTGGCCAGGCTAGTCTTGAACTCCTGACCTCAGGTGATCCACCGGCCTCAGCCTTCCAAAGTGCTGGGATTACAGGCATGAGCCACCATACCCAGTCCCAGTCTTGAACTTACAATAGGGATTGCAACTCAGCTGGCTAAGTGAAGAAGCCAGCAAGGTTTTGCAGCAAAAGACTGGAGAGAGTGCGCCCTATCGGATGGAGGCAGCTGCCACTCAGACCCCAAGGTCAGACTGGTTTTCTTGAGGTAAGGCAAGCCTGGATTGTCAGATCTTAGTTTTTCAAGAAAAGCTAGACATCTAGATTTTTTTTTTAATCCTGATGTTTGAAATGTTGGCAAGGAATTCCAATTTTTAAAAACACTCTGGACCAGCAAAAAGTAGAATGGTGACTGCCAGAGGGTGCGGGAGGGGCGACGGGAAGTTAGTTGTTGGATGGGTGTTAAATTTCAGCCATAGCGATGAGTAAGTTCCACGGATCTGCTGTGCAGCATCATGTCCCTAGTTAACGCTACAGTGCTGGACACTTACAAATGTGTTAGGAGAGTAGATCTGTTAAGTGCTTTTACCATGATAGTCATAACAATAAAGCACAGTGACACAGGGAAACTTCTGGAGGCAGTGAAGGTGTTAATTACTTTGATGGTGGAGATGGTAATCAAGCGCATATGCAACACAATAAACTCATCCAACTCCCTCCATTAAATATGTGCAGTTCTTTGTATATCAATTATACCTAATGAAGCTGCTTTTATTCATTTTTAAAAACCCACTCTGGACTAAGCCTCCATCTATGGTTCAGACCTGGGCCCTTGGGCTCACAGACATCTGGAGCTTACTGAGTTGCCCAAACAAGACTCTGGTAGCACTGTGATTAGGTTAATTCATTGAAGTCTAGGCCTGTATGTCTAAGCTGGTCGAGTCATGTTAAAGGCTGGCTTATTCAATAGTGAAAATAAGAACAAATTTAAGTAAAAAAGTCAGAGGAAGTTCTAGGTATTAGGAACCCAGTTACCATGGAGACAAACCAGGAACTCTGCCATCAGGGCACTGATGTCATAATGGCCGCAAAGATCCGGAGGACTTCAACCTCCAAGAAACCTGAAGTTCTGAACCCTTGTCTTAGATTTTGTGAGCGTAGATTATAGTAGGCAGAGCCCTGGACTTGAAATCTGGAAGCAGCCTTGATCTCACTTCTGTCACCAACAAATCAGGTCTTGGAAAACCCAGTGGATTTCCCAAGGCCTCCATAGCACTCCCGGCAGAAGAAGGAGGTTAACTAAGACGTGAATCTTTCAAATTCCTTATTTCCAAATGTATCTTATCAGAATCCCCAAAGATACGTGAGCATGAGAAAAGAAGTTTCCATTCATCTTTCAGTCATCTGCCTCTATAGAAAAATTATCTAAATTTTCGGTCTTGCTACAAATACTAAATGCGTGGAATTTTCAAAGGCAAGTGAAAAATAAAAACATATCAAGATTGAAAAATAGGAGACCGTGGGACTAAGCAATCTTCACCAGAGGAATTTCTAATTTTACACTCTCCCACCAACAGAAACACAGTCACAATGTACTTTAATGCTTGGACTGTATTTTGAAAAGGGTAGAGTTAATATTATCATGTACGAGCAGTGCCCTTTGGACATACACTTTTGTTATACCTGATCGCTTTGTGTAAATAATAAAAGATAACTCAAAAGCCATAAACATCTGACTGTCTGCAGTGTTTTCAGAATACATGTTTACTTTAATTCTGCAATGACTGCTTCAAGTTTTTCCTTAAGGGCGCCGCAAAACTCATCCACCTTTTCTTCTTTTTTATAAAACTGAAAGGTTGGGACGCACATGATGGCGCAGTCTCTCACCACCTCCTCACAGTCGTCAGCGTCCACCTCCAGGAACACCACGTCCTCATGCTTCATAGACAGGGCATGGAAGAACGGTTTGATGGTCCTGCAGGGCCCACACCACGTGGCCGAGAAGTCCACAGCCACCAGTCTCTCCCCAGCCTCCTTCAGTGATGCCTCAAAGTCCTCCTTGCTCAGGATCACTTTCACCTTGTCCTCCTCCAGGGACTCCGTTGTTTCTTCTTCAGGCTTTAGGATGTCACCCTCCTTGGGCTGGATGGTTTCTTCTATGGACTTGGGGCTGTCGTCCTCCTTCGGCTGAATGGCTTCTTCTGGGGACTTGAGGATATCACCCTCCTTGGGTGGGATGGCTTCTTCTGGGGACTTGGGGCTGTCGTCCTCCTTCGGCTGGATGGCTTCTTCTAGGGACTTGGGAATGTCACCTGCTTTGGGCTGGATGGCTTTTTCAGGAGACTTGGGGATGTCACCCTCCTTTGGCTGGATGGCTTTTTCTGGGGACTTGAGGATATCACCCTCCTTGGGCTGGATGGCTTCTTCTGGGGAGTTGGGGCTGTCGTCCTCCTTCAGCTGGATGGCTTCTTCTAGGGACTTGGGGCTGTCACCCTCCTTGGGCTGGATGGCTTCTTCTGGGGACTTGGGGCTGTCCTCCTTCGGCTGAATGGCTTCTTCTGGGGACTTGAGGATATCAC
>NC_045451.1:70376279-70432998 GCF_002776525.5 Piliocolobus tephrosceles | reverse complement strand
TCCTCCTTCAGCTGGATGGCTTTTTCTGGGGACTTGGGGATGTCACCCTCCTTGGGCTGGATGGTTTCTTCTGGGGACTTGGGGCTGTCATCCTCCTTGGACTGGATGGGCTTCATTGAGGACTTGGGAATATTGCCCAGCTTGGACTGGATGGGTTTTGCTGAGGACTTGGGGATGTCACCCTCTTTGGGTTTGATGACTTCTGAGGACTTGGGGAGGTCGTCTTTCTTGGATTGGTTGGTTTCTTCCGGGGACTTGCAGGTGTCACCCTCCGTGGGCTGGATGGTTTCTTCTGGGTACTTGGGGATGTCACCCTGCTTGGGATGGCTGGTGTTTGCCGAGGACTTCGGTAGGTCATCACCCTCCTGTGGAGCACCAGACTCCTCTGTGGGCGTGTGGAACGTGTGGCTGACCATGGGGAGAAAGGCCTTCTCTTTGGCCTGGACTGTGTCCGAGAACTCTAGGGCCAGGAGAGGCACATTGCTGGACAGGACTTGTAATGAACTTTCTGTACCAAATAACATAAAATAAATCAAATAGAAAAGCAAAAGAAGAACCAAATAAATTCTCTTCATATTCCAAGGAAGACTGATGTCACTCTTAGAGACCACGAATGAAGTCTGATGAATGGTGTACTAATCTGAATAACTCGTTCAACAGAAGGACAAACAGCATATAGTTACATGTATCTTCTGTACGCATGTTCTTAAACCACAACTTTCCCTTCCTGGTTCAACACCCTGCCCACTCCCTAACTGCATAGGTCTCTAAGGCAACCCTCTTTGCTCCCGTACTTACCATCAGCATCACCTTCATTTGTTTCTTCCTGAGTGCCCAGCCTCATTTCTGGTTTTCCAGGGGCTCCAGCTTTAACACTTTCCATTACTAGTTCCTTGTCTACATCCATTCCTGATCCTTCATAGATGCCTCATAATAAAGGCCGTACCCTCCAACTTTTTGCAAGCTATCCATCCTAACATCAAAATGTGAGTAAAACTTATATTTGGGTAGCACGTTACAGTTGGTTTTCCTTCTCTGTATTCACAACAGTGATGTTTGAGAGCTTCAAGGTGGCTGCCCTGTGCTGAGGCCGGGACTATGCATTCACTGGCATCATTTCCTATAACACAACAAACCACTGAGGTCAGAGCCATTATGATGAGCAGTTTACACATGAGAAGCTATGAGGCTCACTTAAGGTTGCAAAGCTAGGGTAGGGGCAGGTTCCACAGCTCACGCTCTGCACTGTGAGGCAGTGCTGGACTGTTCGCCACAAGTCCCGTCCAGCCTGGGTTCTGAAAACGAGTCCTGTCCAGCCTGGGTTCTGTGAATCAGCCTCTTTTCATCTCCCTCCAGGATCCCGCAGCTCCAGCTTTCTCTTTATGACTCACCCATTGTGACCAGCTCCTAAGTATCTCCTCGAAACCATGTTAGCCTCCTCTGCAAAGTGTCCCACGATGTCAAATGTTTAGCTCCTGCCAGACGGTCTCTTTCCCCACCTCCCCCACCTCCCAGGCCCGCCAGCCTAGCCTGTGCCCTCTCCCGTGCAGGCACATCCAAGTACACGGCTCGTCCAGCCTTTACGTGCAGGAGAACAACCTCTTTGTGAATAATCTGGGTTCCATAAGCCACATCTACCCCATCCTGTGCAATGGGAAGCCCAACACCTGTCCCCCAGGGAGACTTATTTTATGAGTTCAGGACCACTGGCGCATTTTCCACCCTCACTCTGCATAACACATCTAGTCCAAGGCAGGAAGAATCAGTGTGGAATTTTGCCTTCTCTACATACACTTTGAACATATCCTCATGTTTCAGTTTCACCCCAACAATATAAGTGTCAAAAGTGGTCAGGTGTGGTGGCTCACACCTGTAATCTCAGTACTTTGAGAGGCCAAGGTGGGAGGATTTCTTGAGCCCAGGAGTTCAAGATCAGCATGGTCAACATAGCAAGACCCCATCTCTACAAAACATACAAAACCTAGCCAGGCATGGTGGCACACTCCTGTCCCAGCTACTCGGGAAGCTGAGGTGGGAGGCTTGCTTGAGCCACTGAGTTCAAGGTTGCAGTGAGCTGTGATCACTACATTGTACTCCAGCCTGGGCAATAGAGCAAGGCCCCATCTCTAAAAACTAAAAATAAAAGCGTTGAAATCTAAATGATAAGACCTCCACATTGTCAATAGAAACCTCGAAACATCTAATGGCGATGGTTCAATTATCTGGATTTTTATACCAAAACACGTTTTACTAAGGGATAGAGAGACTATTAGCCGTAGCAAATCCATAGTTCCTTTTTTTTTTTTTTCCTTTGAGACAGTCTTGCCCTGTCACCCAGATTAGAGTGCAGTGGCACAATCTCGACTCACTGCAACCTCCACCTCCCGGGTTCATGCAATTCTCTTGCCTCACCCTCTCGAGTAGCTGGGATTACAGGCATGCAACCACCACACCTGGCTAATTTTTGTTTTTTTTTAGTCGAGACAGGGTTTCACCATGTTGGCACCATGTGTCTAACTCCTGACTTCAAATGATCCACCTGCCTCAGCCTCCCAAATGGCTGGGATTACAGGCGTGAGCCACCATGCCTGGCCCAGCAGATCCATAGTTCTTGATGACATGAATCCTATTCCAGGAAGAGCTCATGCTTCCACTCTGTTTCCTCAGCTACTGGCAAGGAAAGCTGTCCCCTCTCTCACTAGGAGACTTTGGGCCTTTCTTATGTGATATTTTAAAGGACGGGAGGTTGTCTTCCCTCGCCGATGCCAATGGCTCCCACAGCTGACAGGTCTCTTTTCATGGTGCCCTATTTTAAAGCAGAGGATGAAAATAAACGTCGGCCACTTATCTGCTCAGCGTCTTCTTTCCTAGTAAGTGTTAGGAGAAAGGAGGCGAAGCAGGGAGGGTGTGCATCATTTGCAGAAATCATCATGAACAGATTTTATTAGCACAAAGTGGGCAGCATCTTTGGCCCTTGCTCATTGGTAAGTGAATTTATTTCCCTGGACCGTATCTTGTACAGGTCCCTGCTGTTTGGAAGGGAGTGGATGAGGACAAAGAGTAACTCCGTCCCTGAGAGGCAGAGTGAAGGCATCACCCCTGCCAGCCCAGTCGATGCGGAGGCAAGGGGACAGATGCCTGTGTCCCACCTCCTTTCTCCAGGTTGATTGCCTGGAGAGATGCTGATCAGATACAGATGCTGATCAGATGTGCGGCTGGGCACGGTGGCTCATGTCTGTCATCCCAGCACTTTGGGAGGCTGAGGCGGGCGGATCACCTGAGGTCAGGAGTTCAAGACCAGCCTGGACAACATGGTGGAACCCCGTCTCTACTAAAAATACAAAAGTTAGCTGGACATGGTGACGGGTGTCTGTAATCCCAGCTACTCAGGAGGCTGAGGCAGGAGAATTGCTTGAACCTGGCAGGCAGAGGGTGCAGTGAGCTGAGATGGTGCCACTGCACTCCAGCCTGAGCGACAGAGCAAGACTGTCTCAAAAAAAAAAAAAAGATAAAAAAAGAGTTGCAGTTGAAAGCAGAGGGGCATCTGCCTCCTGCTCCGCCTGGAAGGCCAGGACGAGCACTCATGGATTCCACATGCAACGCAGCACTGTCCTCATGCAGCATGACCCCTAGTAGAGGGTGGGAATGGATGTGTGGACCTGGGGCAGGCTCCACAGCCTGCAGGGAGGAGGTTAAGGATCTAGCAACCATGTACACCCCAGAGTGCATCTGGGAGTGCTCCGAGACTGGTGAAAGAGGCCTAGGGGAAGAAGCCACAGAGGAGGAGGATCTGTGACCAGAGGCAAGGACTGGAATCACAGACTCCAGCCATGAGTAACATCACGATGCCCCCGTCCTAAATGGAACCAGTGAGTCCTTCAAGAGATCTCAGGCTGGGGACCAGGCCAGACCAGCCAATTCACATGGGAAACGAGTACAGGAGGAGAGCACCTGGTACTACATTATCCACACAGCCCTGGGCATCCAGACAGCGTGGAGAAACCGAGAACTCTGAAAGACTGCACCGCTACACCGTGGAAAAAGGTTCTTTGAGCCGAGATTCCACAAACAGGCAAACTTAATTCGGTTTCCCTGCTCCTCACCGTCTCACTCCAAAACCCATTGAGATAAGGCTCATGGGAAGAACGAGCCGTTCTAGAGAGATGGATAAGTGATATTGCACCTGCATGTCTTAGTAAAAGAGAGGAAATCTGTGATCCTGTTACATTTATACTTGGAGATCTTCGTGTGTTTTAGGTTTGGCACTTGTTCCTGATATTTTTACTCTTCCTTCTGCAATTCAGATGAATTCCAAGCAACTTGAAATATTAATGCTTCCATTTGACTTGTCATAAAAATGTATGTTTTCTTTCAGCACAAGCTCATCCCCAAATAGCTCATGAGCCCTTATGTCAGTCAGGTTGTGTCTCAGGAACCAGAAACAACCAGCTATTTTAGGCCTGGGATGATTTGGGCAATTATAAAACTGCTGGCAAGGCTGCCCGTTTAGACTAGGTATCCCGGAATGTTTCCCGGAACACTGAGCAATGATTCAGAACAGGCTTGCCAGGATCACTACAACCTCCAGGATATCAGGAAGACAGGGAATTAGAAGGCCACCACCCAAACGGTTGGCTTTAATAACCTTCTGCTACAGTCGCCATCCAGGGGTGAGTATGCTCCAGCCCGGACTCCCTCTGAGCTCAGAGCTGGAGATGAATTCTGGTGATCTGTTCCAACCCCCACTGGGCCCCTGCTCAGACAGAGGCAGAGCTGATACTGTGGCCTCCTTCTCAAGAAGGTTCATCTACTGGTAGAGGCTAATTCATATCCAGCGACTCAGCTGCAAGGGAGTCAAGGAAACGTGACTTTTTCCTCCCAGCCTCTGCAGCGCAGGGAGGCATATCAGAAGGAAGCTGGAATAAACACTGCATGTAAAACCATTTCTACCACACCCTTATAGGGACAATATTGTGCACAAGGTTTTTTGTTTTTTTTTTTTTTTTGAGATGGAGTTTTGCTCGTGTCGCCCAGGCTGGAGTGCAACAGTGCAATCTCGGCTCACCGTAACCTCCACTTCCGGGGTTCAAGTGATTCTCCTGCCTCAACCTCCCCAGTAGCCAGGATAACAGGCATCCACCACCACGCCAGGTCAATTTTTGTATTTTCAGTAGAGACAGGGTTTTCACTGCATTGGCCAGGTTGGTCTTGAGCTCCAGACTTCAGGTGATCTGCCCACCTCAGCCTCCCAAAGTGCTGGGATTACAGGCCTAAGCCACTGTGCCTGGCCTATGTATGAATTTGTTATATCTTTTGCTGGCATACACTTTTGGTTTATAATTACAAAAATAATATGTGTTCATAATATAAAAATTAGGAAACAGGTAAGTAACAAGAGACTAAAAATTACTCATAGTGCTTCAAACCTCAGGAATCATTGCTGTAAGAGTGTGATGTACATTCTCTGTCTTTTGTCTATTCACATGTAGATATTTTCTTTTTTTTCTTCTTCTTTTTTTTTTTAAGAGATAGGGTCTCACTGTGTCACCCAGGCTGGAGTGCAGCGGTGCTATCATTAGTCACTGCAGCCTCAAATGCCCGGGCTCCCAGCAATCTTCCTGCCTCAGCCTCCCAAGTGCCTGGGACTATAGGCGAGGACCACCATGTCCAGCTAATTGGTTTTTGTTTGTTTGTTTTGAGACGGAGTCTCGCTCTGTCTCTGCGGACTGGAGAGCAATGGCACAATTGCAACCTCCACCTCCTGGGTTTGAGCGATTCTCTCACCTCTGCCTCCCTAATAGCTGGTATTACAGGCACGTGCCACCATTCCTGGCTAATTTTTGTATTTTTAGTAGAGATGGGTTTTCACCATGTTGGCCAGGCTGGTCTTGAACTCCTGACCTCAAGAGATCTGACAGCCTCAGCTTCCCAAAGTGCTGGGATTGCAGGCATGAGCCACAATGCCCAGCCTGTTTTTTTTTTTTTTTTAATTTTTATAGATACAGGGTCTCACTATGTTGCCCAGGCTGGTCTCAAACTCTGGGTTCAAGCCGTCCTCCTGCCTTGGCCTCCCAAAGTGCTTAGATTACATGTGTGAGCCACTGCACTTGGCTGATATTTTCAGATGATATAATTTTCCAAAAAGATACTATTTTGTCATCATTTTCACTTAAGAATATATTTCCATGTGTCCTCCAGTGAAGGTAGGGCAGGGAATGGGGAGGGCACCCCAAGGCCTTGGGCCTTTCCTCAATTTTTCCTCCCTTGAACCTTGAGTCCCTTGGTCTATGCTTGTGCAGATAACTCAGTGCTTATTTTATTACGATATTTTATTCCTAAATTTTGGCAAAACTCCTTAGGCTTAACCTATTGGCGTCAAAAACATTGGGCAGTTGCGTTATGTGTCTCCCTCGTTATTACGTATTTTAGTCATTGGCCAGGCACTCGTGTTTGGAATTAACGTGATGAGTCCACTCAACCCCATTCATGCAATCACACATTACTGCACTAAACATCTACGACGGAAGCAATGCCAGGAAGAGGCCATGCCAGCATTAAGAGATATTCTTATCATCAAAGTAAACACGTAAACCAAATGTTCTTTCTTGCAGCCAAATCACTTTTTTTTTTTTTTTTTTTTTTGGAGACAGAGTCTCACTGTATCACTGTATCACCCAGCTGGAGTGCAGGGTACGATCTCGGCTCACTGCAACCTCCACCTCCCGGGTTCAAGCAAATCTCCTGCCTCAGCCTCCTGAGTAGCTGGGATTACAGGCACCCGCCACCACACCCTGTTAATTTTTCTATTTTTAGTAGAGACAGGGTTCCATCGTGTTGGCCAGGCTGGTCTCAAACTCCTGACCTCAGGTGATCCACCCTCCTTGGCCTCCCAAAGTGTGGGGACTACAAGCGTGAACCACCGCATCTGGCCTCCAAAGAACCTCACAGCAAAAACTGAATTATATGTAGACACACTAATACCAACCACTTCTTTATGTTTTTGAAATCATAAGTTTGACCATAATTATGTTGGTCTATCTCTAAATAAGACTATCTCTCTTATTTAGATGGTATTGAGATGTAAAGAAAAATAAATTTAGGCCAGGCGTGGTGGTTCACACCTGTAATCCCAGCCCTTTGGGAGGCCGAGATGGGTGGATCATTTGAGGTCAGGAGTTCAAGACCAGTCTGGCCAACATGGTGAAACCCGTCTCTGCTAAAAATACAGAAATTAGTCAAGTGTGGTGGCACGCACCTGTAGTCCCAGCTACTCGGGAGGCTGAGGCAGGAGAATCACCTGAACCCAGGAGGTGCAGGTTTTAGTAAGCTGAGATCACACCACAGCATTCCACCCTAGGTGACAGAGTGAGACTCTATCTCAAAGAAAAAAAAAAATTAATTTGAATTTCTCCTAGATTGTCTCATTAATATTGTAAATGTTCTCAAATATTAGTTAATAATGAACAGAATAAGTAAAATACCATATTATCATAAAAATAAATGTTTTTGGCCCAGCAGGGTAGCACATGCCTGTAGTCTCAGCTATGCAGGAGGCTGAGACAGGAGGATTGCTTGAGCCCAGGAATTGGAGTCCAGTCTGGGCAACATAGCAAGATCCTGTCTGTAAATAAGTAAATAAATAAATGTTCTTTATAACGGAACATTTTTCATGTCAAAACACGCTCACCTATAGCAAGGGTCAGCAACTTTTTTCCGTAAGGGGTTGATAACTATTCCAGACTGCACAGACCTCACTTCTATCAGAACTACTCAACTCTGCTGTTGAGTATGAACACATGAAACAGTCGCACGAAAGTAGCTATTATGGGTTCATTGTGTCCCCCCAAAATTCATATGCTAGAGTCTTAATCCCCAGTACCTCAGAATGTGACCTTTTTTTTTGGAAATAGGGTGATGGCAGATATAAGTAGTTAAGATGAAGTTATACAAGAGTAGAGCGGGGCCCCTCATCCAATATGACTGACATTCTTATAAAGAGGGGGACATGCGGACGCAGACACGCACAGTGAGACGACAATGTGAAGAGGCATGGGGAGAAGACGGCCATCTACAAGCCAAGGAGAGAGGCCTGAAACAGGTCCTTCCCTCACAGATCTCAGAACACCTTGATTGGATTTCTAGCCTCCAGAACTGTGAGACAATCCATTTCTGTTGTTGAAGCAACCCCGTTTGTGGTGGTTTGTTACAGCAGCCATAGCAAACTAGAAGCAAATATAGAAGCCATACACAGTACATAAATGCATGGGCAACGCTCTGTCTCAATAAAACTTTATTTACAAAAAAGGGCAGCTGGCCAATAGGCTATAGTTTGCCAACCCCTGACCTATATAACCATTTTTAATGGCTGATTAGTGTTCTTTTGAATGGATGAATTATAGTTTATTTACATAATTTTCTGTTGGTGGGTAAAGATTGGTTTTGATTTTTTACTATTATAAACAATGTAGTAATAAACATATTTATGAAGAAGTCTTTCCACATACTAATTTTCTTCTTAGAAAAATTATAAAAATGGAATCCCTAGATCAATTGGCAGACATTCCAGAGACTTTTGATAGATATTGCCAAAATGTTCTTATGAAAAGCTGTTCTATCGGCAAGGTATAAAAGTGCAATTGATGGACAAAAAAGTTGTCATTATTAACAATTTGCATTTCTTGATTGAACATTAGTATGCTATTAGTGCCAACTTGCATTTCTTTATTGAAATTTAAAAAATATTTATCATCAATTTCCATTTCTTTCTTTACAAAATTGCTGTGTCATGGCCTTTGCTTAATATTTCTTGAATGGAAGGCATATCCATATATATTAATTTTCTTAACATATATAATTATATATAATTTCATTTTACCAGTCATTGTCATAGTTTTTTCTCACTTTCCCTTTTAATTTTGTTGATGATATTTTGGGAACAATACATTTCCATTTTTATGTAGTCAAATCTTATCAATTTTCTCTTTTCTGATTTTCTGATTTCTCCTGGTGATATATTTATATATAAACTTCTGAACTTTTGATTCTGAGACTGCCTCCTCTACAGCCCCAAACCAGTAGTAATAGTAACGGTAATAAAAATAATAGTGCTAAAACTTTCGAGGATGTAATTCAATGAGAACTCTCATATAAGGAAATAGTTTAAAGTGAAGTTAGTCTACAATTCACTCCTTTTGCTAACTTATTAAAAATTCAACCATCTCAGAGAGTTAAAGAGAGCATATGTATACATTATGGGCTTTTTTTTTTTTTTAATACTATATATACCCCAGTGCCCACCAATTTACTGTGGAATAATAAAAATATTCTCCCTATAAAGATTCAGACTCTTGGTTATTTAGCCTAATGGATAGGCAATGGGGAGGGGGAAATTTAATATGGATCACCACTAATCAACACAGTAAAATGCAAAATGGGTGCATTTTGTGGAATTTTGTAAGAAAAGAGCCCTGCTGGAAATCATATCTCCAAATTAAGATTTGGAGGTAAAAGAATCTTAACCCTATTACCAAGTGAAAAAGGGTAGTGTCTGATGAGCTAAAAGGCAATGCTATGAAAAAGCAAAGCTTTTTATTGCAGGTCAACCAGCAAAGAGACGAGTCCAGCTCGAATTTGTCTCCCTGTGCTGGTTTCAAGGCAGTAATCTTATTAGGAAAGGATTAGGGGGTGGATTCCGGGATTAGTAGGTAATTGGTGGAAGGAAAGGGGAGCTCTGGAAACTCCTCCGACATGCACAGTTACCTCTTGATAATGCCCACCTCATGAGTTGCATGTATAAATTTCAGGGGGAGTTACTATGAAACCCACGGTGGAAATATGGGCTGTGACATCAGCAAGCTTGTTCTATGCAAATTTCAGTTGGCCATTTTGGTTCCAACCGATTTCAGCCAGTTTTGAAATCTCACAAGCTGAGGGAGTTTCAGCATTTCAACAAATGGTTTCTTTTATCTGCCATCCTGCAAACTCAAGAATTTCTGTTAGTCACTGGTTTCTTACTCTTTGGGGCATAGTTTCAGTTTAAACTTTGTTTCTTTTCTTATCTAATATCCTGTAAGCCCAAGAATTTCTGTTAGTCATTGTTTCTTTAGCTCTCTGAGGGCAGTGTTAATCCCGAGCTCTCTATCCTAGTTACAGTACTAACTGGGGCACACAGCGGGCTGTCCCTTACCTCTGATTTTCCTTCCAATCTTTACTCCAGAGAGAAGCAGCTCTTTGGGCATAATAATGCGTTTTTACCATAAACTTTAATTTTAGAATATGCATTTTCACAGAAAAGTTTCAAGGATAGTACAGAGTTCCCATACACCCCACATCCAATTTTCTCCATTGTTAACATCTTACATTACTTTGGTATGTTTGCCACAACTAAGGAACCAACATTGACATATTATTATTAACTAAAACCCATACTTTATTTGGATTCCATTAGTTTTTCCCTAACATCCTTTTTTTCCTTTGCTCCAGGACCCCATCCAGGATACCAAGTTATACTTCATTGTCATGTTTCCTTAGGCTTCTCTGAGCTGTGACAGCTTCTCAGACTTTCCTTTTTTGATCATCTTGACAGTTTTGAGAAGTACTGGTCAGATATTTTGAAAAATGTCCCTCAATTGGGGTTTGTCGGGTGCATTTCTCATGGTTAGACCAGGATTATGTGTTTTCAGAAGGAAGACCACAGAGATTAAAGTGTCATTTTCATCAACTTCATCATAAATTAAACATATCAAGGGTTGATACTATCAACATGACTTATCACTGATGATGTTGACCTTGACCACTTGGCTGAGGTGGTGTTTGTCAAGTTTCTCCAGAGTGAATAATTTTACCCTTTCCTTACTGTATGTACCCTTTGGAAGGAAGTCACCCTGCACAGCCCATGCCCAAGGGTGGAGACTGTGCTCTACTTCTTTGAGGGAGGAGTATCCACAGAAATGATTTGGAATTCTTCTGTTTGGGAGATTTGCCTCTCCCCAACAATTTATTAATTCCATCATTTATTAATATCACTGTGGATTGTGGGTATTTATTTATTTATTTATTTATTGAGACGGAGTCTCGCTCTGTCGCCCAGGCTGGAATGCAGTGGTGTGATCTCGGCTCACTGCAAGCTCCATCTCCTGGGCTCAAGTGATTCTCCTGCCTCAGCCTCCCGAGTAGCTGGGACTACAGGTGCCTGCCACCATGCTTGGCTGATTTTTTGTATTTTTAGTAGAGACGGGTTTTCGCTGTGTTAGCCACGATGGTCTCGATCTCCTGACCTCACGATCTGCCCGCCTCGGCCTCCCAAAGTGCTGGGATTACAGGTGTGAGCCACTGCGCCTGGCTGATTATGGGTATTTATTTTGTTCTTTGGGTTATAATCCAATACTATGTTTTTATTTTCTGCTCAAATTGTCAGCTTTGGTCATTGAGAGCTCTTTCCGATGGCTTCTATGTCCTATTTGATATATACCTGCTGGCTTGCTTTGTAAGCACTTCCTTACTTTCTGGCTCCACAAGATACTTCTGGTTCATCCTGTATATTCACTATCCCAGCTGTAGAATCATCCATTTCTAGGTTTTTTAAAACTGGGGAATAGTGTTTAGAAACCAAGACCTGGCCGGGTACACTGGCTCACGCCTGTAATCCCAGCACTTTGGGAGGCCGAGGCAGGCGGATCACGAGGTCAGCAGATCGAGACCATCCTGGCTAACACGGTGAAACGCCGTCTCTACTAAAAATACAAAAAATTAGCCGGGTGTGGTGGTGGGCACCTGTAGTCCCAGCTACTGGGGAGGCTGAGGCAGGAGAATGACGGGAACCCGGGAGGCGGAGCTGGCAGTGAGCCGAGATCGCAGCCACTGCACTCCAGCCTGGGCGACAGAGCGAGAATCTGCCTCAAAAAAAAAAAAGAAAAGAAAAGAAAAGAAAAGAAACCAAGACCTAGGCTAGGTGTGTTCATTGATGCTGGGTATCACTGTCTCTAGACCCTCTCAGTGAACACAATTAGGAAGTATATACCTACATGTATGAGTAAATATATGTATGTATAGTAACCCTTGCATATACACAAATTATAATTACTTCTGTATCTGCTTATCAGTATCTATATTAAGCTAAACATGAGTTCATACTGATGTCCTCAAGTCTAATTCAGTACCACGTGGCTCCTTTTAGCCTTTCTCTCTTGCTTGTCTGTAACCTACTCCAAAAGTGACTTGGTTCCCATCATCCACCGACCATTTACCTATTTGCCCAATCCCAGTATGCATGTAGAATGGTTTCAGAATAGTAGACCTGTACCTCCATGGCTAGCAACTTTATCAACTAGAACACAGTGCTTATATATAGTTCCTTTTATCTTTAGTTTTATAGTTTCCAGCATTTCCAAAGTCACTTCACATCAGCATTTCTTTCCCCCCATACACACATTTGTAATATAGTTAAAGTCATGCACCACATAATGACATTTGGTGAGTGATGGACTGCACATACAACAATGGTCCCATAAGATTATAACAGAACTGAAAAATTCCTATTAGCTAGTGGCATCATGGCTGCCCTAATGCCATGGCAAAATTACTTTATTTTCAAAATAAATTTAGTGTGTAGCCTAAGGATGCAGTGCTTATAAAGTATACAGTTTATAAAGTACATAATAATGTACAGGCATGTCTCAGGCTTTTACATTCACCACTCACTCACTGACTCACCCAGAGCAACTTTCTATGTATGGAAAGTGCCCTATGAAGGTGTACTATTTTAATCTTTTTTTTGAGACAGAGTTTCGCTCTTGGCGTTCAGGCTGGAGTACAATGGCGTGATTTTGGCTCATTGCAACCTCTGCCTCCCAGTTCAAGTGATTCTTCTGCCTCAGCCTCCGAAGTAGCTGGGATTACAGGTGCTCACCATCACACCCGGCTATTTGTGTATTTTTAGTAGAGACAGAGTTTCACCATGCTGGCCAGGCTGGTCTTGAACTCCTGACCTCAGGTGATCCGCCTGCCTCTGCCTCCCAAAGTGCTGGAATTATAGGCGTGAGCCACCACGCCCGGCCATTTCAATCTTTTATAGCATATTTTTACTGCACCTTTATATGTTTAGATATGGATTAGGCACACAAATACCATTAAGTTAAAATTGCCTACAGTATTCAGTATGGTAACATGCTCTAGGGGTTCATAGCCTAGGAACAATAGGCTCTCCCATCTAGGTTTGTGTAAGTACACTCTATGATGTTCACACCATGACAAAATCACCTAATGACACATTTTTCAGAATGTGTCCCTGTCATTAAGAGATGCATGCCTGTTTTTTTTTTTTTTTTTCTTTTTTTGAGACAGGGTCTCACTTTGTTGCCCAGTCTGGAGTGCAGTGGTGTGAACACAGGCTCACTGTAACCTCAACCTCCCAAGCTCAAGCAATCCTGCCACCTCAGTCCCCCAAGTAGCCGGGACTACAGTTGTGCACCACTACGCCTGGCTAATTTTTGTTATTTTTTTTTTTTTTTTTTTGTAGAGACAGGGTGTCACTATGTTACCCAGGCTATGACTGTACATTCTTTTGTCACAATCTGCATTTCATCCTAGAATTCTGTTCTGTTGGTTGATTTTTTTCAAATTTGCATATATTATTTTATGCTATGGAGTCCTTTGGGTTTTGACAAATGGATGGTTTTGTTTGTTTGTTTGTTTGTTTGTTTGTTTGTTTTGACGGAGTTTCACTCCTGTCGTCCAGGCTGGAGTGCAGTGGCATGATCTTGGCTCACTGCAAGGTCCACCTCCCGGGTTCAAGCGATTCTCCTGCCTCAACCTCTCAAGCAACTGGGAATACAGGCGTCTGCCACCACGCCCAGCTAATTTTTTGTATTTTTAGTAGAGACAGGTTTCACCATGTTGGCCAGGCTGGTCTCGAACTCCTGACCTTATGATCCTCCCACCTTGGCTTCCCAAAGTGCTGGGATTACAGGCATGAGGCACTGCTCCCAGCCAATGGATGGAATTACTAACCACCACTACAGTACCATACAGAACAGTTTCATAGCCCTAAAAAAATATGCGCTTTACCTAGTCAACCCTCATCCTTCTGCAAATGCACGGCAACCACTGATTTGCTCATTGTCTCTATAGTTTTGTCTTTCCAGAATGTCATAAAATGGAATCATACAGTATGCAACCTTCTCAGATTGACTTCTTTCACCTAGCAATACACATTTAAGGCATTCCCATGTTGTTTTGTGTATTGTTTCTTTCATCACTGAATAAAAAATTATCCATTTTAAACTCTGAAAAGCAGATCTTAAGACAAAAATTTGAGTCCAAGTAGTTTAGTTGGGAGATAATCCCAGGAGACATCGGAGGAGGATTTAGGAGGTGATCAAGTCAGTTGCCACGGTACAAAATGAAGCTCACACCCAAGGCCAGCTGAGAGGGAGTGATGCCAACTCTCTAGCCTTCATTGGAACATTTTGTCTCGGGACAGTAAGCCTGGCACCTCTGCTTGCCCCAGGCACAGACCCTGCATGTCCCCACAACCACCCTGAAAGAATCACAGGTGTTTGCAGTGAGCAGTCATCTGAGAATAGAGGCCAGTGCTGAGAAACTGTGCCTGCAATGTCTATTACAAGAGGTGAGCAATATTAGCAGAAGAAAGATTTCTCTTCTAGATTCCACTCTAAAGAGTCTGAAAATCTAACTGAGGATCGCTGGGTACCCTGCCAAGATAGAGCTGTGAGCAGTGGTCCTACTCTGACCACTTCTGACTTTCTAGTCTAATGTTTAAAGCTCTCTGGTGTGAGTATTTACTGAAAAATTCCATTTGGAACTGCTTTGGTAAGATTCAGGGTCGGTGTAAGTTTGTTGATGTTTTAATACAAATATGCTACTAAAAAGACTTAACAAATGCACATGGCTGCTGGCCATAGTTCATGGTGTAAAGACGTTGCTCTCTGCTTGCTGTTCTTTGAATCTATCAACGCCCACCTTCCAAAGAAGCCAGACAAGTGAGCAGACTGCTAAAGGCTACACCTGCCTTCAGAACAAATGGAGCCACAGTGGAGTGGAGCAGGTAGAAAGAAGCAAAGCAGCAGGCCCCAGGAATCATCTTTTTTCTTTTTTTTTTTTGAGATGGAGTCTCGCTCTGTTGCCCAGGCTGGAGTGCAGTGGCCGGATCTCAGCTCACTGCAAACTCTGCCTCTCGGGTTTACGCCATTCTCCTGCCTCAGCCTCCCGAGTAGCTGGGACTACAGGCGCCCGCCACCTCGCCCGGCTAGTTTTTTGCATTTTTTAGTAGAGACGGGGTTTCACCGGGTTAGCCAGGATGGTCTCGATCTCCTGACCTTGTGATCCGCCCGTCTCGGCCTCCCAAAGTGCTGGAATTACAGGCTTGAGCCACCACGCCCGGCAGGAATCATCTTTTAGTGTATTGTAGCTTTGATGTTCAGACAATGTTTAGATGTTCAGACAGATGGTCAATACTGGCTTTCCTGGGAAGGGCCCGAGCTCATTCTCACCATAAGTGAATGTGGCACTCAGTGGGCCCTTAATGCATGAATGAATTAAAGGCATGGATGGATTACAGCTTGTATAATGGAAAACAGTTGAAGACGGTTTATACTAAAACACTTAATTTAAACAATATTTTTGCTAAAATGACCTTTATGAACATCTGGCAGACCACCATCTCCACCTTAGCCTCTGAGTAAAGAGAAATGAGAATCGCTATATATTGTGTGTATCAAAACATCACTATCTACCCCAAAAATTTGTACAATTATTATGTGTTAATTTTAAAAAATAAAATAAAGGAAATTGGAGAGAGGTGAAAGGCACTATTCGCATGTTTCCAATAATCCAAAGTTTAAAATCATAATATTGAAAAACAAATGTTTAAACCAAAAACAGAGTAAAATGTCACAGATTAACACAGTCCTGTCAGCACCACACATTTAATGAAACGATGTCATATGGTACAAATCTCTCTTTCCCAGTCCAAAGATAGGCTTCTTGAGGGTGAGATATGCTTTGGAATCTGCAGTCTTTACATCCCATTGTGGAATAACCCAGACACACAATGAAAACTTGCACAATAGGATCAAAGTGCCCATATCTTGTGAGTTTTTCTTTTTTCACTCGCGAAGGAAATCACAATTAACTTCCTGGTCTCCTGCTACAACACTGAGTGTAGAAAAGAAAAACGACATTTTAATACTAGACTCATGATGTTTAGTGCAAAGAATGCACTATCTCTGGTAAACACGATTTGACCCTAACTTATAGGCTAACCTGCTGCCCCTAGTCCTGTCGTGACTACGATTCCTCCTGGGGATATCCAGGAAATCCTGAAACTGCTTCCCAGCCTCCGAGGCAGGGTGGTTTATTGCCAGGCAGAGAGGAGCCTTCCAGTTAGGAGAAAGCAACCAGGGTGTGACGCGGGCAGGAGCAGGGACCCTGGGCGGCAATGGGGCCGGGATGGAGGCTGGGCTAAATGAAAGGGGCATTTCACCACAGGTTACAGAGTTGCAATTTTACTTAATTTGCAAGAAGAGTCTCACAGAAAGTTTTCAGGAAACGATACGATTTGCTCTGTACCTGTATCACTCCCTGCTAGCATATTCTATGCCAGCTCTGAGAGTCAAAGATAACATTCAAAGAGATCTATTGAGAAACTACCACAATAATCAAGATAGAGCATATTAAAAGCCTATGCTAGGACAGTGGCAAGAAGGTGAAAAGGTTGGAGAAATTCAGAATTAGAATTTCCATGGTTTGGTCAGTGCTTGAAAGGAGCTGAAACTGGCTCTCACATTTGAAGCCTGAACCTCTGAGAGAAAGCAGCACAGGAATGGCATTGCTGACAAGGTGCAACACCATTTGCATGGCGGGGGGCTTCAGCACACCCGTTCCGCAGCTGGAAATCAAGCTCTGATCTCGGGAAAGCAGTCAGGCTAGACAGTAGTTTAGAAGCAGCCAGACACCCAGAGGCAACAGTTGAAGCCATAAAGTTGGATGAAATCAGAAGGAAGGTGGTGTACTGAGGAGGAATAGGAACACACATTTGCAGGAAGTACCTGCATTTAAGCTCCAAGAAGCGCCAGCAAAGGAAAATGAAAAGGGTAGTAAAAGAAGCGCAGAAACCACAGAGGCAGCTTCTGGGCTGGAGAAGGAGTGTCCAGGAGGCAGGGAGGGGCCCACAGCTTTACCTGCCCTCTGGGAGTGCGAGTGGAAAGAGGGGATGGGCTTTGAAAGTGCAGAGCTGGGGGAGGGACTGAATTCAGGTGATCAAGTGAGTACATCATGATTCTCATTTAAGAATTTATTTAGTGAGAAGGGAAGAGAGGGTAGCTTGGAGGAGAAAAAAAGACAGCTGATCAAAACTAGAGAAGATTTATGCATATAGGTAGGTTGATGGGAGGGGTAAAACAGTGCAGGGTGATTTTAAGATGAAAATAAAAACAAATAAGCAAAAAGCCTGGGGCGTGCCTTAGCAATGAGAGAAAAAGTATGCGCACATCCAGAGAGAAGCGAAGCGAAGTGAAGGAGAACCGACAACGCTGCCACCTACAGTCCGCCAGACCCACCTGGGGACACCCGTTTGGGCACTGGGTTCTCAGAAGCTAATTCAGGGCCTCAGACTCTACAAAGTCAAGATGGCTGGATGGACCCTGATGCATGAGTCATTTCAAAAAAGCCAGTTAAGAGCTTCACTGGCTTGAGCTGTAAGAGGGTTGAGTAATGATTTCAACATCAAGGTCTGGGATACAGAAAAGATAAATCAAGCTGCCCAAGCGGTAGGGTCAAGGAGAGTCACCCCAGCAGTTTTGGATCAGACCTTCCCATCAAAGCAGCAAGTCTCCTTTAATTGGGTGATTCAGCTCTTCCAGCCTGAGCTGGTTAACCCTTAACTCCCCTGTTGGAACTTACTCCTAGATGCAAGAATGGGTTTTGGAATAGGACACAGGACGAACCTCCACATAAATGCACTTGCCCTCCTTACATCCCTTAAGTTCTCCATGCTCCTTCTGTAAAAAAAGAACAATTTCGCATCTATCTCAGATTTTTTTTTGCGGATAACATGAAATACAATTTGAAAGTAGCTCCTGGGAAATTTTCACTAATCATGGATCTCCTTTTCTTCATTCTTTGACTATGTGCAGCACTTACAATGAGAGGAAAGAAAGGAGAAAACAGTAGTAGCTAATCTTGGACTTCTGTCTCTCTTGATCAGAAAGTCTTGGGTAACTTTCTTAACCTCCTGTGTCTGCGTTTCCTCACTTGTAAAGTGGAGATAATGGTGTCTGCCTCATAAAGGCTGTTGTAAAGATAAAAAGAGATAATATGATGCAAAGCCCCTAGAACTGCGTCTGGCACATAGCAAGCCCCTGTATTCATGTTGGCTGTAACTGTTTTTGAGCTCTTACTTGGTGCCAGGGTCATAACAATTCTTCTGTAGCATCGACCCCATGGCTCCACTTGGGAGGCACCATGAGTGTGTCGCTTTCCATGTGAATAGCATTCCCAAGAGCTGCCTGGGGCTCCCCATGTGAGAGCCTCATCACACGCACCCTCTCACTTGGTCCTCAGGAAACACCCAGGGACAAATACCATAGGCTGACAATACTTTACACTTTGGGGGCAGATGTTTTCAGAATTCAGAACTTTGGATTTTACAAAGTAAAATAGTATATCTATCACAGAACATTCCAGCAGTCAGGGGGAGGATCCTATCATCAAATACAGTAGTATTTCTGCAGCTACATACACAAATACTCACTCCTGGTTGGATAAATAATGATTATAAATAGCATCACTTCAGTTCAGGTTTGGTCCCGCTGCCAAATGGGTCCATGTCAAACTCAGGGGGGGAAAAATCTGTTTACAAAGCTTTTTGGATTCTAGAAGTGTGTATATGTGTGCTTATGAATTACTACCTGCATTTTACATATGAGGAAACTGAGGCTTAGAGGGACCAATCTGCCAAAGGTCTCACTGCCAACAAATTACAGAGCTGGGAGTCAGACATGGGTGGTCTGACTCCAGATGTCTTAATCTGCACACTGCATTGCCTCCCAAAAAAAGAAAAAGGAAAAGAACAAAAAAAGAATGTACCAACTAAAAACCACAATGAGATACCATCTCACGCCAGTCAGAATGGTGGTTATTAAAAAGTCAGGAAACAATAGACACTGGCGAGGCTGTGGAGAAACAGGAACGCTTTTACACTGTTGGTGAGAGTGTTAGTTCAACCATTGTGGAAGACAGTGCGACGATTCCTCAAGGATCTAGAATCAGAAATACCGTTTGACTCAGCAATCCCATTGCCGAGTATATACCCAAATGATTATAAATCATTCTACTATAAAGACACACACACACCCCTATGTCTACTGCAGCACTATTTACAATAGCAAAGACTTGGAACCAACCCAAATGCCCATCAATGATAGACTGGATAAAGAAAATGTGGCACATATACACCATGGAATACTATGCAGCCATAACAAAGAATGAGTTTGTGTCCTTTTCAGGGACACGGATGAAGCTGGAAGCCATCATTCTCAGCAAACTAACACAGGAACAGAAAACCAAACACTGCATATTCTCACTCATAAGTGGGAGTTGGACGATGAGAACACATAGACACAGGGAGGGGTACAACACACACCAGGGCCTATTGTGGGGTGGGGGGTAAAGGGGTGGGGGGTAAAGGGGAGGGACAGCATTAGAACAAATACCTAATGCATGCGGGGCTTAAAACCTAGATGATGGGTCAATAGGTGCAGCAAACCACCGTGGCACGTGTATACCTTGGTAACAAACCTGCACATTCTGCACATGTATTCTGAAACTTAAAGCACCAAAATAATTAATTAATTAATTAATTAATTAAAAAAAAGAATGTAGCAACGAAGAGGACAGGGAAAAAGAACCCTTCCCGGCTTCAGGGCAAAGGCTGAAGCCTATGGCATCATCATAACCACTCAGTTCCCTGTCCTAAGTGTCTTGCAATCAGTATTTTCACTTCACGTTGACATTAACCTCGTGATGTGGATACTATTCCCATTTTACAAGAGGTAACTGAGGTTCACAGAAACCAAATAACTTGCTCAGAAACATTTGATGAGTAAGGGGTGGGGCTGACTCCCCAGTCTCTGGTTCCTACCCATGTGGTCAGAGTGCCTCCTCCAGTCACGCTGCCCTGTCTGCAGTTGAAAGAACTCCTCATTCTTGCCATTCTCAGTTGTCTTGTCTTTCCCCTTCTCTTTGTTCCCTCCTTTGTAAGTTTGGTAATTGCAGAAATCTCATGGAGCATGAAAAACTAGTCCACCACCCGACTCCTAGTAGCACTCAATAAACACTTGTTGGATGGATGGACAATTTTACAAAGATAGGTGATAAGGTGCCTATCCAGGAACTCATGAGTTTTCTGTCCCCCAACACACCCTCCCTCATTGCCAGATGTATAGTAGGTTAGACCAGAATGATCCCACATCCCAATGTGTGCAGAACTAGCCTTTACTCCTGCTGTCCCAGCAGCACTTTTCACTCTCTAAAGTGTCCCAGACTAGGGGAAGAGTCTGGAACTAAACAGAAGATTCAGGAACCTAAAAGGGCAAGCGTGGATGAAGTTGCTGTAAAGACACACTCCACCCACCACCCTCCTCCCACTGGCTGCAGCAAGAAAAGCACTGGAGAGGCCCAGGCAGCTGACACTCAGATGCCATCTAGGTAAGGCCCTGGAAGGCAGGCCCAGCCCCAGCTCTCCAAAAGGGATCCAGTCCCAGCTCTCCACCACCTCCTGGAAGGGGACCCAGCCCCAGCTTTTCACCACCTCCTGGAAGGGAGCCCATCTCCAGCTCTCCACCACTTCCTGGAAGCAGGGCTGAGCACTGGGCCCCACCCAGGCTGTTCATGGAGCCATAGCTATGGAGCTAGGAGGTTCACACTCCCATCCAGTATCTCCCAGGTGCTCTAAATGGGGCATGGAAGTGAACCTAGGGAGCCCAGTGTGTAAGATGCGGGGACAGAGACACCACTGTGGACCCTGTGACCAGAGGTGAGAGTGGGCATGGAGCTGATCACCAGAAACCAGGCTGGATGAATCAGACCTTCACAGAAGGCAAGAGGTGCCAATGAGGGGCAGCAATTAGCACATCCCCTCCCTGTGGGTGCAATAAGCCCTCCAGAAGCTTCAACACATCCTTCTTACCCATTCACTCATCCTAGAAGAAAGGGCAGAGGGTTAATTCCTGACAAGTTGAAGCCTAAGACAACAGAAGCCACTGTGAACAACTGGAAGACTACATTCAGCTTTCTGCATCAGACAGAATGGGGCTCGTGCCACATCATGGGGCCATCAAGCAGCACATGGAGAGGCCCACGGTAAGGAACGAAGGCTATCTGCCAACAGCCAGTGAGTGAGCCACCTCAGCAGCAGAACCCCAGCCCCAGTCAAGCCTTCAGATGACTGTAGCCCCAGATGACATCTGAAGACCCCTAACCAGAACCACCTAGCTAAGCCATTTTCAATTTCCTGCCCTCAGAACTGTAAGATAATAATTGCTTATTGTTTTATGCCAATTTAAGTTTGGGGCACCCACACATAAAAGTAAAATTAATTTCCAGAAATAGAAAAATAGAATTAGTGTTGGGCAGGCCAAGGAGGGTGGATCACGAGGTCAGGAGATTGAGACCATCCTGGCTAACACGGTGAAATCCCATCTGTACTAAAAATACAAAAAATTAGCCGGGTGTGGTGGCGGGCGCCTGTAGTCCCAGCTACTCAGGAGGCTGAGGCAGGAGAATGGCATGAACCCGGGAGGCCGAGCTTGCAGTGAGTGGAGATCGTGCCACTGCACTCCAGCCTGGGCGACAGAGCAAGACTCCGTCTCAAAAAAAAAAAGAAGAGAAAAAAGAAAAAAAAAGAAAAATATAATTAGTGGCTCATAGGATACGATAATTTCAAATGTTTTTGACATACATTGCCAAGATGCTTTCTAGAAAGATTATACCAATTTATACTCTAACCAGCGTACATGGGACTGCCTGTTTTCAGGATACCAGGCAACACTTGGTGTTAACTTTTCAGTTTTTTAACAGAACACTGGTATGGAAGGGAGAAGATGGCTTCACATATGTACAAAAAGCCAGTTGCTGCAGTTATGTCTAGACACTTGAGACGAGACACTCTGGGAGATGAATGCTCACAAAATTGGGATGAAGTCTCTCTCCTCTTCCAACCTGCAAGTCTTGCTCTCTGGACAACACCTGCTAGAACAGGAACTATTTGAAGGAACAGGAACTATTTAGAGCAACCGCAGGGAATGCTGGAGTTCAGCGGAACACAGCCTGAGCTCCTTGTCCTTGCTCTCCAGGGCCCCCTCAGTCCACCAGAGTTGTTTTGTAAAAATGTGCAAGTTGCCATGAAGGCCTCCCAGCCTCAGGGCATAACTCCTCAGACACTGGTTCTATTAAATACACCCCGAGGCGAGACACAACAGTCCCGCGGGAGGGGGTACTGGAAACCCTGTGCAGAGTGCTATTGACATCGCAAGTCTGGGCTGCACAAAATCTGCCATCTGAATCCAGTCACGGGATTAGTTCCAAAACCATCTCCCAAAGTTGCTATACACAGGTAACTGCTTCTTAGTAAATGCAAAAGAAAGGCATGTTTTCTCATAAAACTGGAACCCTGGGTCTCTTGGTGGTGGTGGGTGTTTCTAGTTTGATTACATATCGGAAGCATTTCCTAGCAGGGGCCTCGGACAGCGTCTCCAATGCTGAGAACATGAAAGCGCTGCTTCTCTCCTCGTCACCTCCCACTTTCCCAGTTATCTAGATGTCAAATGAAGCTCTGCAGAGAAAACGTAAGCCCCGCAAGGGCATGAATGTGGAATTGTGTGTGTGTGTGTGTGTTGGTGGCAGGCAGTGGGGGCTGAGACAACGGAGGAGAGGGGACGGGAGTGAGCATACCTCATCAAAGTAACTGACTTGGCAAATACACGTATGGAATCTTTCTTGCATATTAAAGAAGTCACCCTCATCCTTTGTTGTTTCTTGTCTCCATTCCCCTTCCTCTCTGAAAAACAAAACACACAGAAAAATATAATGGCGAATAAAACACACACGTTGAAATGATCGAATGTTATCCTTTTGTCAAACTGGCTTCATATTTCTATCATGAAGTAAATCCTACAAATGACAGATAGTTACTTTGTTCTCCCTGATCCTGTTCACTTCTCTGCCACCCCTCAGGTAAGGACCATCATGAAGTTCATGTTTTAATTTCTAATTCTTTTAGCACACAAACACATTCAAAAACAATGTCTGTTGTTCTATGTGAGTTGACAGGCATTAGTACTTACTCAGCTGCTTTATTCACTCAGCCAGGGCCACAGGTTGGTTGCCCAGGCTGCGCACTGCACACTTCCTGAGGGTTGCATTCATACAGGCCACTGTGATGGCTCTCTTGGGGGTGTGCAGGATGGCAGCCTGCACTCCAAATTCTGTTTTTGAGATCCACGTTGATGCCTGATAGTGAGTTCATTTTCGTTACCTGGTAGCTTTCATCACGTGGCTGGGCCGCATTTCATTTTTCCATTTCCTTAGTGGAAGGCAACATTTTGCTATTGCAAACAGTGGTTCAGGGAACATCCTTATGCATGCCTGCATATGTACAGGTGCACACATTTCCCTGGGGAAATCACCATTCTCTGTTTGAGTTAACTGATTTTTAAAACATGATTCTACTGAACATTGTAATAAGAAAAAGACAAACTTGATAAAACTTAAAATATTTATTAGTATGAATCAGTGTGTGTTAAACCAAAAATAACAGATACAATTGGGCATTGCTGATGGAAATGCTTTACTACAGAACAGAATACATGGCGGAAAGGTCCTAGCTGACTGCAGCGGTGTCTTGTACGTGCAAGAGCTGGGTCCAGCCCACACAGAAGCTCTTTACAAAAACACGAGAAAAGGGAGCAGTTTGCACAACAGGGCAGCGCCATCGGATTATGGGGTCTGGTTTCGAAACGATGTTAAAACAGTAAGCTAGATACCCAATCGGTCTGAATACAGCTCAGAGCCCTTTAGTTTATAAGCTAGCTCACCATTCAACTTGCCATGAGCATTGCAGAACAGTGAGAACCGGAGCCCACGCAAAAAAGCTCAGTTTCAGCCATCACATGTCAAGGACCTTGATTGTAGGGGAAATATTTCAGTCATCCAAACCTTTCTCAGAAAATGAACTCAGTTTCCACGGGGGCACAGCCCTTATTGTTAGCTAAAAGTTAGTTTCGGGCCTTCAACCTTTTGGTCTGCAAGGTAACGTCATACTCAACAGCCTAATGTGCCATTTTTAACCATAAAATGGCAAGTCAATTATGTGGCGACGTAAAATGCTTGCACAACTCCACTGCCATTCTCAGAGATTTCCACTGGGAAGCCATCCCTCTGAGAAGCCATGTCTACCTTATATTAACACACGCCTAGGGGCCAAACTCAGCCAGTGAAATGGATTATATGTCGCAGTAACACATATACAATCATATTTACACAGATACACACTCATGCCACACATGAAAGAAAAAAAAAAGGGAGAAGGAACATATTTTGGAAAATGATGCCAAGGATGCTACATCACATGAAACTACATGACTTTTTTTTAGCAACAGTAATTTCCAGGCCTTTACATAATATTATGTGGTTATGGTTCAATTATTAGACAGCCAGGAAGTAATCCTGAGCCAAAACAAAAGAAGGCTGTAAAGTCTCATTGTAGACAAGGCCTCAGCATCCACAGAGAAGATACAATGTTTATGTGAATCCCAGTGTGCCCAAGTGTGATCTACTCTCTTCACTGAGTGCTGATGAGAATATATATATTGTCCTCTGACTGGCTTGAATAGCTAAGGCAACACAGAAAGGTAACAGAATGGTTTCACATCCTCATGTGCTTTTGAAATAAAACCATGGGCTCATTAGTGGGTAGCTCACTATGTGTGGCTAAGACTAGACATTTTATGCAAAACACAACCACTGCAAACCCAGCCCAAAGATGCAAAACTCTCAGCTAGGATACTTACCCCTTAGCTGAAAACCTGAACAGCTGTCAAGAGATAAACCCAGGTTCTCAGGGAAAACTGGATGAGGAAAGGTTACAAAATAAGCCTGCATGTCAGCTGGAAAGAGGTCACTTCAATTTTCAACTTGATTTTTTTTTTTTTTTTTTTACCTTTGGCAAGGGTATGATCATTTCTTGGCCTGCAAGCACAATCATGCCAACCATTAATGTGGACAAGGTGGAAAAAACCCTAAAAATCCCTGCAAAAGGTCTTGCCAAGACATCCAAATGCCACTTGCTAACAGTTTTTGAGGTACCTATTTGGGAGAGCCAAATGGAACTCTTGAAGCAAAATAAATGTTTTCCAGCCTTCACATCCTAACACTGTCAATGAACTCTCTTAAGTTGAGTGACGTGGAGGCGTGAGTAACTGAAGTGCCAGGTCTTTAATCCAAGCAGCTCACGATCTCTTTCCTGACTTTCACAACATAGATTGTCGATAAAGGTTAGCTGTCCCTTGAATGCTCATGGTAAAGAAGGTACCAGCTGGCCCTGGTTAGCACACAGCATGATTAACCATTTCTGAGCACCGATCCTAATGTCCTTTAAGAATCACCCCCTAATATAAGCCCTGGCAGGAAATCAACTGCTTCTTGATCCCAACTTTTTATGAACATTAGAATGGTAATAGAATTTGAATTTTTAGTAGGAATCAGTTCTCTTCCTTTCCACACTTTTTTGTCCTTTACTTCCTTTGGATTCAAACATCTTTAATTAATTGAGCAGACAGGGAATCTGAAAAGGAAGGTTTTCATCGAAGCCCAGTCTCAGTTCCTTAACATTCCAGGGTCGGACCTCTGGTTAGCCCTAAAACCCTTCTCCTCAAGCTAGAAACATAAAAATACTTTTTCTGATTTTGTAGTTTTTTGGGGTCTAGAATTTTAAAGTGCTGATACTTCCTCTGGCTGGCTTTCCTGTAACCTATTATTAATTGCTATTATTAGAAGTTTGCCCAGTGATTTAGATTTAAACATTAAATTTAATTCCAGTTAATTCTCTTCCCCTAGATACGACATCAAGAGATATTCTCTTAGTAAAGTAATACTAGGTGCATTAAACTTCTCTAAGAGAGGAGGAATGTATTCCTGCAGAGGGCATGCATGTCAGATGGTCTCTTGAATAACATGCATCTCTCACCACTTACATGGTAATTACTTAAATCAGTCTTTCAAACTAGGCCACCTGATCCCAAAATTATACGCAATAATTTAGTTTGATTTGGTTTGTTTGGGTATATATGACCATAACTTAGAAAAATGTTCACCAATTCAAAGTGATGTAGACAACAGTTTCTAATACACTTTTCCTGGCTTCTGTAATAGCTCCAGTCTCAGTCTGAGTGACGCTCCACTGACACTTCTCTGATTTCCTTCTGAAAAGTAATAAATAAAGGCTTGCTTCCAAAGCTAGCTAAAAACTAACCTCCTGAATTAAATTTGCCTTTCAGTGAAGGTTGGTTAGGTAACAAAGGCAATGACATTGAAGCAGTTACTGGAATTTGGATAGGTAGCACGGGAAATCCGAGTGGAACACCACTTTAGAATCCCACACACATAATAAGGCAGTAAGACTTTTGTACATCCAAGAAGTTTTAAAGGTTTTCTTTTCTTTTCTTTTTTTTTGTAGCAAAAATGCAACTACTTCCCTTCTGTGTGCATTTCATACACTAAAGGCCATTTTGTGGTGGTGTGGTGGCTTTTCCCAGGGTTTTCTAAAATCATTTTCAGGAACATTTCCTGCCCCGCCCCCTGCAGGTCTTCCAGGATGCAAAGCCAGTGTGCTCACTCTTCTCAAAGTGAGGTGCTAGGCCACCGAGCATAGGGTCCTTCAGCAGCGCACAGGATGTGGGCTCTGGCTTCTTCAAGTACCACGGACCACGGACCACGGCCCTTGGGTCAACAGCACCGGCGGCTGGCTTGACTGGTTGGCTTCACAAGTTTGATCCCACTGTTTCCATTTTCATGGGGGTCCAAGGGTGGGATCTGGCGGCCTAGAACAAAAAGGAGGCCAACGGTGAGCTCCCTTTCCCACAGCCAACACTGCACACACAGATTTTCACCCTACTTCAACACTCCTGCTTAATGTTTGGGCTCTGCAGAAAATAGAGGTGCTCCTGGAAGGGCTCCTTTCTCCTTCCTTCCTTTCCTCCCTCCCTTCCTTCTTCCTATCCTTTCCTCCCTAGTTCTGCTGCATAAAGCCCAATTCATGGGCTTAGGAAGTTCAGGTGAGGAACAGTCCAGCAGTTTCCCGATGGTGTGGATTTCCTGGGCTAGGAAGATCCACTCCTGGAGGCAGTTCCCACCCAGCCTCCGCTCATCAGCGCACTCTTCCCTCCCTGCCTTCCCACAGACCCGTCCTGATTTAATGAGCAGCTTTCATGGTACCGTGACTTCAACAGTAACAGTGAGTACTCATCCATCTTTTCTGCTTCTCAAAATAGAAATGGATTTGAACTGTAATCTTCCTAGCAATGTCATTTACTAACACTCAGCTCATCATCCCTCGTCCCGCCAAGGCATTTAGATCATTAACTGGAAAGCCCTACAGAGACACTTTTCACAGGAGAAACTGTATTTTAATGTCATCCACAAGTAATCTTATTTTTACTTAACTTAATTTTAAAAATTATCAGAGAGTCTCTATAAATAAACACAAAATAAAAATTAATCAGGCAATGGAAGGGGCCAGGGAGATGATAGCTAAAGGGTATGGGTTTCTTTATGAGGTGATTATTCTAAAATTGACTGTGCTGATGGCTGCATGGATCTGTGAATATACCAAACACCACCGCATTGTACACTTGAAATGGGTGAAATGTATGGTATGTGAATTTTATCTCAATAAAGTTGTTTTCTGAAAAAAGGCAATGCAATCTGGAAATAACCTTAGTAGCTCCCAGTTTTCAAAGATTTTCACAAACACCATCCTCACCTCGCCCTGTGAATTTGATGCAATGGTCGTTATTATCACCATTTCACTGTGACTCAAGAACTTGAGCGCTTTGCTGAAGGTTCCATCAATAATAGGCAGTAGTAGAGCTGGTGCTTTGATTATAATCTACACCTTGATTTCCTCATGGGTCCCAAGGCCTGTGCTCTTCCCATTAAACCACATTAGCTCTCTCTGCTACTTTTCTATCCCCCTTGAAAAAGGCATGAAACACTAGCTCTAAACTGAGGATTCTGTTTTATTCTTGAGACAGGGCCTCACTCTGTTACCCAGGCTGAAGTGCAGTGGCTTGATCATGGCTTACTGCAACCTGAAATTCCTGGGCTAAAAGGATCCTCCCACCTCAACCTTCTGAGTAGCTGGGACTATTTTTAAGTCCTTTTTTTTTTTTTTTTTTTGGTTGTGCTATTGATTTATTTTTCCCCAGCACATCTTAAAAATCACACATGGGCATTTGCTTAGAGAACGTACAGTCTAAGAAAACCAGTAAGAGGAGAATCTGAACACACACTGAAAGCACGGAATACTAACCATGTGTTGAGCCCTGAAAAAGTCTTAATGCAAGTGGATGTTACCTAATGACCATATAGAGAGCCAAAAACACCCCAGAAGAGGTGCATTTCCACAAGGGACATAAAGAGTTGATTTCAAAGGTAATAATACACTGCGTAGATCAGATGGTATGGACAGTCACCAAAGCTTAATTAAGCATAAAGATTAAGTTCACCAGCATTTAACTCCAAACTCAAAAGTGAAAGTAGAGATCTTCATTTGATGATGAAGCAAATGAAAAGTTTGCAACAATTTCTGCAGCTGTGGCTTTTGCCATTTTGTGTAGCCAACAGAGATCTACAGAGCTTTTGCAGGCCATCCCCAAAACACTTCAGTCCTAATCCAGGAGCAAAGGAGACCGTAAGTATGAGTTTTCCTTTTCTGGACAAGCTATTCTTTTAAACTTACCACAATTAAAAGGGAGTAAACAACATGCCTCTTCTACTTGGTCAACCTTAAGTGATAAATAGAGAAGGAAGTCTCCAATGACCACCAGTACTCTTTAAAGATCTAGCCAAGTCAGATCTTGCCAATAAAGAGTTACTTACTCCTGAAGAGAAAGGGGCGACAGTGTCAAGTTACATCATTATTGAAGTTAGTAATATTTCAGGAGCCTCCTGAGTGTGTTACACACCGAGGAGGACTTTTGCTTTTGCACCTGAACTATTTTTGGACAGTACTATAATTCTCATGGGTACAGCTGTTGCCCTAGTTAGCCAAGAGCCAAGAGCTGTTTACTTATCAGTAAAAGGAGTTGACATTTTAGCATTTTTTTACAGTATCAAAATCAGCATCCTATGCTAACATCAACTCTGTGGTGTCCTTATGCTAACTCTAACGTTAGCACAACAGCATTAGTGTTTTAGCCCTCCACGACTTTACTTCCCTCATGTCTTGTTTTCATAACTTTTTTGCTTTGGAAAGTACACAAATTAAAGAAAAAATTGATATATAAGACAGTTATTAAAATGAGAAAAGTAAAGTGAAAATCTGGAAACAAAGAGCGTACAGAGAGCAAAGTAGGATTCCAGGACGGTCTGTCCACACCTTTCCTCGCTTCCTGCCACCTCCTTCCTCTTTGCTGCCTCTCATTTCTCTCCCCAGTCAACAATGAGCACTGATGCATAGAATGCAAAATTGAGGAAGGCCTGGCTGTGTCTCAAGGAGACTCCCCTCCCACATGTTTTGAACTCTTAGCAGCACTCCTGAATCAGCTGTTGAACCTGGCTTCATAGGAGTGCCAGGTTCCTTTATCTTCAGAATATTCAAAATTTCACTTATTAGAGTAAAATATTTCTCAGACTTCATTTTTCTCCTTTGGTAGAAAGAGTGTTGAGATGTGAGAGAATCAGCATTCCAGTTCACTGAACTCGGACCAGTTATTTAAAACCTCCAAGCCTTCCTCACTTATAGAGGGAATGTGGGAAAGGAACACACACGGCTGTCACTAAAAGCAGAGGAAGCCATGAAGATGGAGGGAGTCCCCAGCAGTCGAGGTCTTCTGTGCATGGCTCATGGGTTTTGCATAGCGGGGAGAAATGCTGTGTGACTCATGGTCACTGTCGATTCTCAGGGTTCAGTCAGGGGACCGGGACCTATGCTGCTCATCTACAAAACTCCCAGCCTGGGATGAGTCACACACATGCCAACCTCAAACACAGGGAGAAGGAAATGCTTCCACACAGAGACAGAGGGAAGCCAGATCTAACAATGAGGCCGGCACCTTTAAAAGGAGAAGGGAGCCTGCGCCAGGAAACCAGAACGTGAAACCAGCACGCAAACCCTGAACGCAAATCCCGATCTTAGGGCCTAAGGTATTCAGAACTTACCGGAAGGTTCAAGGCACTTACACAAAGACATGGTTTTGGAAAATGGCCATGGCATTCTGTACCAAGGCGATCACCTTGGAACACTGTTGAATCAGTATTATTTACACGGGCACAGAGCGGGACAAAAATATATACACAAACATCTGAACAGGCTCTGAGCCTCGTCTGCAGGTTTCCACTCTTAGAAAATGTGCTCTAAGTACTCAGCCTCCAGAACAAGTTGTCCTTGAGCATAAATTTGAAGCCAGAGTGTTTATTTTAATAGGGTTTGGATTTTGTAAGATGCTGTCTAGGGGAAGTTTAAAATATTTTTTTTTTGAAGTTCAGTTTTCCTGAGAGTTGACAGTCCAGAGGAAAAGCAGGTTTTAGAAATGATTCCACAGGAACACAGTATGTGAAAACAAATTCCTAGCCTGTAAGTTTTATCCTGGCTCTGAACTGGTCTGTAATGCATCTACACACAACAAAAATAAAACAGCCAGCTTAGCTGGGGCTGTTCCCTTTCCCCGTGTGGTGTGGTAGACCAGCCATTTCCTGTGTGAGTGCTGATTCCCCCCTAACAATTCCGCTGTATGTAATTCTTCTCTCCTTTCATTCCAGTTCCAGTATTTACTAGGCTTGGCTATCTTTTGTTTGGTGTTAGCAATGCTGGCAGTTGCTGTGTAACATCTATTTCTTGATCTGATTTTCTGAATCATCCAGATGAGTAACTTGACCAAGTTTGCTAGGCCTTGGCAGTATTCACTCTTGATAATGACCTCTAGCCTCTAGCCATGTAGAGAGGAGGTCTCTGGAACACAGCAATGACTCACGATCATGGAACATCGTCCTAAGAACGCAGAACTGGGGGACACACACATGCTATTTGAAGTTATTCCCTATCACTGTCCTTTTGCTGTCATAAAGAAGACAATATTAGGATTACTAGAAGGCCCTGAATATTAGGATAAAGAGGAACACGCTACATGCTATATAGGACTGGAATGGATTCTCAGGTGAGAAGCTCATTGGGTCAGAAGGCCTGGAAAGCCCAGGTCAGGGATTAAGTGAGCCTTAAATGTGCCACAGGGAAACAGGAAGCACAGATGGAAAGGGAAACTGTGGAAGATGCTTGGCAGGAGGTGACAACTGCCTGGAGGCGGGAGAGTCGAGACAGAGACCAAAAACCCTGAAGTTAAAAGTCTAGGGAGGTAAAGAAGTGGTGATGCACCTACACGAGGGAAATCAGGGAGGTCACAATTGGTCCAAAATGCCGAGGTGTCCAACACAGAGGGACGTGAGCTACTTTAAAATCATTAGGCTTCCCCCCTCATCTCAGCAAACTAACACAGGAACAGAAAACCAAACACCACGTGTTCTCACTCATAAGTGGGAGTTAAACAATGAGAACACATGGACACAGGGAGGGGAACATCACACACCGGGACCTGTCAGGGGATGGGGTGCAAGGGGAGGGAGAGCATTAGGACTAATACCTAATGCATGCAGGGCTTAAAACCTAGATGACGGCTTGGTATGTGCAGCAAACCACCATGGCATATGTATACCTATGTAACAAACTTGCATGTTCTGCACATGTATCCCGGAACTTGCAGTTAAAAAAAAAAAAAAGAAAACCTTAAAAAAAATCATTAGGCTTCCCTACCACTCAAAGGCACCTTTCCCTTTCTTTTTTTAATTGATAGACTTTATTTATTTTTTAAGCAGTTTTTGGTTTACGAAAAAAATTGAGTGAAAAATAGAGAGTTGGTACATACCTTCCTCTCCTCATCTCCAATTTCTCCCATTTTTAACATCTTGCTTTAGTGGAACATTTGTAACAACTGATGAACCAATATTTGCTGAAGACATTACTAACAAGGATAGTCTATAGTTCACAGGAGGGTCCACTTTTGGCACTGTATGTTTTATGGGTTTTGATAAACGTATAATAGTATGTATCCTCCATTATAGTATCAGACAGAACAGTTTCACTGCCCTAAAAATCCTGTGACCCACCAATTCATCCCTCCCCCAACAACCTACAGTAACCACTGATCTTTTCATTGGCTCCACAATTTTGTCTCCTCCAGAGTGTCATGTAGTTGGAATCATACAGTGTGTAGCCTTTTCAGATTGGCTCCTTTCACTCAGCAATACACATTTAAGGTTCTTCCACATTTTTTTATGGTTTGATAGCTCATTTTCTTTTTATCCCTTATAATATTCCATTATATGGATGTATCCCTTTAATTTTGTTTTTAACATTTAGAAATTATAAGACACAAAAAGCACAAATCAAGAGAGAAAAATCTGACAAACTATACTTCATCAATAATTAAAAACCTCTTTTCTCCAAACAACACTGTCAAGAAAATGAAGACAAGCCACAGCCTGGGAGAAAATAATTGAAAAACAAATATCTGATAAAAAATATGTATCCAAAATACATAAGTAATCTTTAGAACTCAACAATAAGAAGACAAACAACCCAATGTAAAATGGCTAAAATTTGAACAGGCTCTTCACCAAGTTATACAAATTGAAAACAAGCTCATGAAAAGACACTCAACATTACTAGTCATTAGGAAAATACAAACAAAAATCACAATGAGATACCACTATACTTCCTTTTGAATGGTTAACATTTTACAAACAGACAGTACCAAGTGTTGACAAGGACTTGGAGCAACTGGAACTCCCACACGTTGGTGGTGGTAATATATTGTAGTAAAACCACTTGGAAGAGAGTTTGGCATTCTAATCTTAGAAAGTTAAACATACACCTACCAGATAAGCCAGCCATTCCATTCCTTGATATTTACGTACACAAAGACTTGTACATGAATGCTCATAGCACCCTTACTGGTTATCACCCAAAACTGAAAACAATCCAAATATTAGGTGAATCGATTAACAAATTGTGTGGTTTATGCATGCAATGGAATACTACTTAGGAAAAAAAAAAAAAGGAACTCAGCAAAATCCATACTGTCTTAAACTCTGCAGGAAAACTGATCTAATTTCTTGGATAAACAAATTGCATAAGGGGAAAAAAAGAAAGATGGAATGGAAAGCTATTGCTTAAGAGAGGCCTAAAAGACACACCAACTAATCCCAGCATGTGGAGATTATTTCCATTCTGATGTAAACAAATGGTAACATGCAAACAAAGAAACCATTTATGACAACTATGAACTTTTTGGAAATTTGACCACCGACTGTTTATTTGTGATAGCAATTAATATAACAGTATTCTGGTTATTCATATGATAATGTAATTGTCATTGTTTAAAAAAACTATGGACAAAATATTTACAGATTAAATTCGATGTCTGAGATTCTCTTCAAAATAATACAGGTGGTGAGCATAGGATGGAATAGAGATGACACAAGTTTCGTTTTGAGTAAACAATGGCTCACTATATTATTCAGTGTACTTGTGTATATGTTTGAAATTTTACATAATAAAGTGTTTTTTAAGTTCCCTGGAATCTGACCATCATGAAACAATCACTGTTAACATTTTGATATGTATCCCTCCAAGAAGGATATATTCTTGGAATAATATATTATTTATCATTATATATGATATACTGAAATATATTATGAAATATATGAAATATGGATATTAAAATATATTATGAAATATGAAATATGAAATACATGAAATCAGGATATTATATGAACTGCTCTGTAACTTCCATTTCACATTCAATGATTTATCTTTTTTATGTCAGCAAAGATTTATGTCATCCTTCTGAATTACCTATTTATATCAGTGTACCATGATTTCTTAAAAACTATTTCCTAACTTTTGGACAGTTCAGTAATTTCCTGTTTTCTGCTATCATGAATAATGTTACAATAAACCAGGCTGTGCAATGAGACACGATATAGACAAGCTAAGAGCATGTGCCCCGGAGCCTGCCTGCCTGTCTCTCACTTATTAGCTGTGTACCCTGGAGAAAGTTACAAGCCTCTCCAGGCCTCAATTTCCTCATCTGTAAAATAGGGGTGATAACAGTGCCTACTCCACAGGATCAAGGTTGCATTGATGAGCTAGTATATATTTCAGCAATGGCAACAAAAGCACAGAATCAGAGCTCCACACATGTTACATCTTGTTATTATGTTTGCACACCTGACCAATTTCTTCTTTAGAACTGCTGGAATAAAAGACATGCCTTTTGAAGACCCAATTTGCCCATATGCTGAAATGACATTATTTCACATTCACTAACTCAACTTTTTTGGGGTAAGAAAGTTTGTCCACTTTCTTAAGTGGATTGCATTTGGTAAATTAATGTTTTCGGGGGTAAGAAAGTGGACAAACTTTGTCTTTGTCATTTCCTTGTTCCTTAACTGCTAAACTTACCTTCACCTGACAGCTGGCTGTACTATTATAAAATCTGCAAACCTTTTGCTTTGCTTTAAAATTTTTTAAACCTGCGACTAACCAAAGGTGCCTATAGCACAACACTCTGTGAACAAATGATTCCAGAACAAGACATGATTACTACCCACAAGTCTTAACTTGTTGTCTTTCATATTAACACCCTATTCCAATTTTCCAAGCCAATATGCTGTGCCTCTAAATATATTTACCTTATTTATTTATTTTAGAGATAGGATCTCGTTCTGTTGCCTAGGCTGGAGGGCAGTGACGCAACCATAGCTCACTGCAGCCTCAAACTCCTGGGCCCAAGTGATCCTCTTGCCTCAGTCTCCAGAGTATCTGGGACTATAGGTGCACACCACCATGCTCATATATTCACCTTAGTAAAACAAATGTTTCTCACTTTGCTCTCAAACTAACAACAAATATAAAACCTAGTCTAATGTCTCTAGTGTCTCCAAGTATAATTTTCAGGAGAAAGTCCTGCTTTCTCTGCCATAGTCAACATTTAAATTAACTAGAGCAAAAGCATAGCTATTTCGCTGGGTCCCACCTCAATCCAGACATTTTTCTGCTGAGACTGCAGCTCCACCTCTCTTTGCCCTCAGGAAAAGTTAGAATACTTTTTAAAAGATATTTGAGTAGCGTAATTAAAATCCACAAACCAGATGGGCATGGTGGCGCACACCTGTAATCCCAACACTTTGGGAGGCCAAGGCGGGAGGATCACTTGAGCCCAGGAGTTCAAGACCAGCCTGGACAATACAGCGTGACCTCATCTCTAGAAAGAAAAAAATAATAATAATCTACAAACCAAAACTTGGGTTCCCCACAATCCAGAATCCTATATGCTAGGCTCATAACCAAATCCGGCCCAGAGCACTTGTTCCTATGCCAATCCTCCTCATTCCTGGAAACAGAACCCGGGGATGATTCTTGGTAATGCCGTCTTCCTCATTCCCCATCTCCTTCTAGTGTTACTGGTTCTTCTTCCAGAAGATTTCTGAAACCCAGCTCCACTTCCTCCACCCTCGTCCAAGCCACTTCTCTCCTGGATTATTACAATCGCACGCCAACAGATTGACACATGCAGAGACCTTCCTCCTTCTAAGTGTGATCTTTTTTTGTAAATGTAAATTGGACACTGCACTACTGCTTTAAAAGCTCGAGGGGCTTGGCTGGGCGCGGTGGCTCACGCCTGTAATCCCAGCACTTTGGGAGGCTGAGGCGGGCGGATCATGAAGTCAAGAGATCGAGACCATCCTGGCTAACATGGTGAAACCCCGTCTCTACTAAAAATACAAAAAACTAGCCAGGCGAGGTGGCGGGCGCCTGTAGTCCCAGCTACTCGGGAGGCTGAGGCAGGAGAATGGTGTGAACCCGGGAGGCGGAGCTTGCTGTGAGCTCAGAACCGGCCACTGCACTCCAGCCTGGGCGACAGAGCCAGACTCTGTCTCAAAAAAAAAAAGCTTGAGGGGCTTCCAATTGTTTCAGAATATCACCCTCACCCCCGTGGCAAGGACCTACTGAGTCTCTAACCACAGCTTCCCACCGCACTCCCTGCTCTTCCTTAAAAGCACCAGGCTGTTTCCTGCCATTTCCTGCCTAGACTTGGCGCCTGCGGTTTGCTCTGCCTGATAGCTCTTTGCCCACTGGCCTTTTCTTGTTTTTCAGGTCCAGCTTAAAATCATTTCCTCGGGGAGGCCTTCCCCACCCAATCTAAAGCCACTCCCTCGCCCCATAGTAACCTCTCACAGTCCGTTCCTTCGCTGCGCAGCACTGATTACCAAGAGTCACCAGACACCGATCTGACTGTGCCCGCAGCTGTCTCCCCCTCTCCGCTGTCACTGTGCTTTGTCACCTTGCTGTGCCAGGGTCTAGCATGGCACCTACCCATAAAAGAGCACAGTATCTATTTGTGAATAAACGAATCAAGAGTAAGTAGGCTTGTCTAATCTGCTGTTCTTTAACCTTAAATTCCCAGAGAAAAGTGATTACATTTCACTTTATATCATGAGATGAGGACGGAGATCCAAATTCAAAACCCCGAATTTAGCACCATTCCATTTACTAGTCTCAGCTTTATGCGGAATACAAAAGACAAGCTCCCGAAGAACTTGCAATCTCCCTAGAACACCTAAACGCTTGGAGTATCATTTAAAGATAGAATATGTTTAAGTATCAAAATGACAGAACAAACCAAAAGTAACCTCAAGGTTTTACTTTTCTGGGCCCAAGTGATCCTCCTGCCTCACTCTCCAGAGTATCTGGGACTACAGGTGTAAGAACCCAAGGAAGAAAAAGAAACAAACCCTGGGTAGAAATGCCTGGAAGAGAATGAGCACACGCAGGCAGATACAGTAGGTCTAAACATGTGATTTAGAAACAGGTGCCTGGAGGAATACCAGACAGACAACAATATATATGAGGAGGACAAACTGTGCACAGACCACCCCAAACAGAGCAGCACCTAAATCCTTTGCAGGGTAGCTTCAGTCTTTAAAAAGATAACATATTTTTGTAAGCAGTCTCCAGTTAGACACTGTATTTGCCAATGTTCAGAAAACACAGTTGTCTCATTTCTGGTTTATGAACACTATGGGAATGCAAAAGAGAAACATCTCTTCATTCGAGTCAGTGTGAACTGATTTGGTTTAAGCACACCTTTTTAAAGGGCTTTTATTTTCACAGCTCCTTAACTTTGTATTGCATCTTTTCTCCAGGCATAGTTGACTGTGGAACGTTGCTTTGCGGAGCCTAGGTGTCAGCAATATGCAGTTCTATTTTAAGCTCAGGGAGGAGCACATGTAATATAAGTAGGAACGGGGAAAAGAAAAATAAATGAAAAGTCTGCTGCAATATATTTAGGCGCACTTGGAAGTGTGTTTTAAATTAACCTGTAATTATGCTACAGAATCCCATTCTGAAGAAAATCACCTGAAGGAGAAAAGAGGCAAAAGATGGGCACCAGTACTTACACATGCAGATAGACAGGCGGACAGATGGACAGACAGACGGATGGACAGATAGATGAACAGACAGATGGACAGATGAATAGATAGATAGACAGACGGATAGACAGATGGACAGCTAGAGAGATGGATATACACACAGATGGACAGAAGGACAGAGACAGACAGGCAGATGGATAGATAGACAAATGGACAGATGGACAGACAGATGGACGGATGGACAGATGGATAAACAGACAGATAGACAGATGGATAGATAGACAGACGGATAGCCAGACAGATGGACAGACTGAGGTTTTGCCATGACTGTTTATTTACAAGCTTTCTTTGTTAAGGCAATTACAACCAAAGTATAATAAAACAGAAACAATTGTTTAGGTGACATGAAAGATCAGGTGATGTGGGTATTTGATGGTTTATACAAGAATTAATTACTTTGAAACCATAATTACCCATGTTTAAGCAAAGCACTTGTTTTTTCCTAAAGTAGACCACCAGGATCTGAGGAATTAAACTGTTCAAAGTCCCTGTCACACACAGGAAGGGATTTATACTGGATAAATATCTTTTAAGTTATTACTACAAGCCATGTGTGGTGGCTCACACCTATAATCCTGGCACTTTGGGAGGCCGATGGGGTAAGATTGCTTGAGCTCAGGAGTTTGAGACCAGCCTAGGCAACATGGCGAGACCTTGACTCTACTAAAAATCCAAAAATTTAGCTGGATGTGGTGGGGTACACCCGTAGTCCCAGCTACCCAGGTGGCTGAGGTGGGAGGATTGCTTGAGCCCAGGAGGTGGAGGGTGCAGTGAACCATGATTGCACCACTGCACTCCAACCTGAGCAACAGAGAAAGATGCTGTCTCAGAAAAAAAAAAAATGATATTAGTATAGTACTTCCTGCTCAGGCTTCCTCTCTTTCGGGTCCTTATTTGATTTTTAACTTCAGAAAGTCTCCCAGCTGGTGCAGACACCTCAAGCTGAAGTTCAGGTCATAGAAAGCACCAGGCTCCCCTGGCTGAGCACTGCTATCTGTGCTGGGGGACTTCCAAGGCCAGGGAGCTAGGGAGGAGGAGGGGGCTCTGCGGACTACGCGGGGCTGTAAGGATGGAAGGTGCTACGGCAATCGTCCTCAGGAGCTATCTAGCTTCATTCGTTAAAACCACCATGAAAAACAAAATGTTTCATAGCTGAACATAGCAGAAAAGCCTAACGCCACCAGAAGAGAATGAGTTTAATCTGAGGAAATGTGAGGCTAATGTAATGAGTTCGAGCCCAAACTTAGATGTCACGCAGAGTGACAGAACTCCAGACAGCATCTGCACCCGCTGCCCACGATGGAGAAGGGACAGGAGTGCGGGGACGTGGGGTTTCCCACATGAAATTCCAGCCCTAGCCTGCTAGAGTTCAGCCATTCAGGGCAAGGAGTCTGAAACTATTCTGTTGAGAGTATGAAATTGTAGCAGGAAAGAAAGGGAAGGTGGTAAGAAGGGAAGGGGGTGAGGACCCCAGTGAAGGAAAGGGCCAGCGGCTGGGGAGGGGAGGCTCCGAGCCATTCTTTTGCACATTTCTTTTTTTTTTTTTTTTTTTGAGACGGAGTCTCGCTCTGTCACCCAGGCTGGAGTGCTGTGGCTGGATCTCAGCTCACTGCAAGCTCCGCCTCCCGGGTTCACGCCATTCTCCTGTCTCAGCCTCCCGGGTAGCTGGGACTACAGGCGCCGCCATGTCGCCCGGCTAGTTTTTTGTAGTTTTTAGTAGAGATGGGGTTTCACCGTGTTAGCCAGGATGGTCTCGATCTCCTGACCTCGTGATCCGCCCGTCTCAGCCTCCCAAAGTGCTGGGATTACAGGCTTGAGCCACCGCGCCCGGCTTGCACATTTCTTTTGCATATCTCTGCATAGTGTAGGTAAGGCAGGTCAGAATTCATCATCTGCAGTGAATTCTCCATCAAACCAACATAAACAAAAGACTCCCTCCTGCGGGTTCTTGGAGTCTAAAGTAATGCACTCAAACCAGTTAAACGGAAATCAAAACTGTTGTGGGAAGCCACAGCTTCTCTGACTTTGAGAGCTCTGACAAAAACGACCTTAGGCAGGAGAGAGATCAAACCATCAGTCTTCCTTCTGGAGTTGTCTGGAGCTAAGACATTTGAGGACAATTGCTGTTTTGGGGTTCAACTCCTCCTAAGGTGGATATTCCAGGAACTTCAGGGCCAGCATTTCATCAAACACCTGTACTTCTCCCAACGTCCCTGATAAAGCTCTGGTCGACCTTTCCTGAAGGTGTCTCAGAGCAGTTTCCCCAGATGGGAAAGTCTGGGAAGTCAGCAGGGACTTCTCTGGCAGAATCCAGAACAGAATGACACAAGCAGAGAACCTATGAAGGTTAAATCTGTTGAGCTGGAAGCCTCGCAGCTGCAGATAGATATGCTGGCAGGGCCATTAACTGGGAACCAGCTCTGGCTGATAAGGTGATTCCCCGGGAGCCGGCATACCGTAAGCGTCACAGCACCCAGCACTGGGACCAGGAAGGAGGCTATCACCCTCCCTAATTAGCTCACCAGACACAAGGGGTACCTGTACACACCAACCCTGCACCCAGTTCCCAATTTCGGGTCACACACAATGGAGACATTACTTTTTGTAGGAGTTTATCAGGCAAAAAAAAATTACTGGAACGTTCCCTCAGTTTGCCTAGAGTCATCCCATCTAACGGGTGACTTTGATTTCTATACCTTGTCTATTTTATCTCTCCTTCCCTCAATATACTAACATAAAATGCTATGGAATGTATAATTTTCAATTAAAATAAATATTATTTTTGCAACAGGATTACTTCATTTTAATTTACAGAACTCAGAGTGAACAGCTTCGAGTACAGAATCATGGAAATCTAGAATCGAGAGGATAAGAGAAGTGGGTGTTAACAACTGCACAGCTGTAGATTTTGTATCCATGACATCCGATAAATTCAGAGGAAATGTCCTACTTCAGAGATCTAAAATGTTATCCTTTGACTCCCAGAAGCATAAAAATGCAACTGGACTGAAAAACCAATTTCAGGTACTTACTGATTCCTTGAAAGAGCTCTTCGATATTAATAGCATTTTTTGCACTTGTCTCAACCACGATGGCACCTATGGATTCAGCGTATTCCTTAGCATCCTTCAGGGGAACCTCCCTGGAAAAGAGGTCAAAGACAGACAGGAAATGAATGCTCGTTTGTAAAATACAAATCACTCAAAAGACCAAACAGCTTGTGTGGCAACAGCTCCTTTATCTTCTTGTAGAATAATAACTCAATCACTCAGCAAGAATGGATGCCTACTATGAGTGAGACTTTTTAAAGTTTAAAACCCAGTCTCTGGTATCCAAGAAGAGAAGATACGCATATATAAAATAGTGTTCCTGCTCCCACAGAAGAATGCCAGAACTGCAGGGAAAACCATGATGAATAGGGCAGTACACATTTCAACTTTCAGAGCTACGGCTCATTTCAACCTTTTTCCCATTATGTGACTCAATATTAAAAAGCACCAACACCACTGTTAGTATGTTTGTGCACACATGCTTTTGTGCAACTTTTTACCTATTATCTTTCACAAATCAGAGAAAATATGCAATGTGCTGTGACAGTCTGGAAATAAGCATGGTCATACCCACCATGGCTACAATACAGGACGGCATATCTGAACTTTCATCTGTAAAAGGATGTTCTCACAAAGGTTTTAGGGCATGAACTCTATTTAAATGAACAATTAAAAAAAAATCTCACCCTGAACACACCTGATTTCGTCTGATCTTGGAAGCTAGGCAGGGTCAGGTCTGGCTAGTACTTGGATGGGGTCCACGGCCATACCAGCCTAAAAAAATCTATTGACCTCTTTGCAATGTGAAAATGCTGTGGTGGATTCAAAGATAAAAAAGACGCAGTTCCTATTCTGCAGCAGCTGCTGCATGCCAGTCCCTCTCCCAGGGGCCAGGGAAACCACAGGTCCTGCCTTCTGGCACCTGTGCTTTAGAGCATGGACACACAGGGTTCATTCACTCTAATCCACAACACTACGACATAAAGTGCTTCCGGAGCAGAGGGGGAGAAAGTGATGTGTTCTGTTCAATGAACCCCAGAAAGATGCCCAGAGGTGGTCACCTTAAGTGTGGCCATGAAGGCTAGGCAAACGCAGGGAAGAACTCGGGATGGGACAGCCTGAGCAGAGGTCCGGAGACAGGAGACTGCACACCTTCCTGAAGATTATTAAAAGTTGGTTCTGCACCCAGCACTGCTGGGGGTGTAATGGTGGATTTGCAAATGAATGACATGGGCCCGAATGGAGAGAATGTCAGAGTGGCTGGAGCTGAGAGAGGGAGGCACACCATGTCTGTCTACACCCAGAGGCCACTGAAGGACAGGAAGTGACAGGGTCCGCTCCACAGTCTAGGAAAAAATGGTGCACAGAATGGATGGAGGTGAGGAGAAGAATCTGGAAGCTCCTCTAATATTGCAGGCAAGAGGTAACAATCCTCAACCAGAAGAATTGCTATTGGAAAAGAGAAGAAGGCAGACACAAAATTAAAACAGGGACAGGGAGTGACGGGACAGCACCTACCTCCCCGCCCCTTCCTCCACCCACCTCAGAGCCTGTAAATGGCTTCAAGAGGTTTAACGTTACCAAGGAAATTCTACTCTGGCATTCAAATTCCTATGGGACTCAAATCACATGCAGGGAGGACCCTTCAGTCCTAGCTGGAAGAGCACCTAACTAGGGTCTACCATGTTAAAGACGATGGCCCCAGCCTCTTAGCCAAAGGAAATACGTCCCTGGAGCCAAGTCAGTGGGTACCTGTGCTTCCAAACTGCAGGGAAAAGTACACCCCGACATTCACTCTCTCATTTGTAACAGGCAAGACCCACGCCTGTCACAGGGATTATGCTTGAGTTTTTCTGGCAGCAGAACATTTATATTTGAAAGATTCCAGAAAAGTGCTTTTCTCTGTGCAGTTGGCATGATGTGTGTTTTTTACTTCCTCCTGAAGTCTTTTTTTGTTTGTTTGCTTTTCAAAGACAGTGTCTTGCTCTGTTGCCCAGGCTGGAGTGCAGTGGCACGATCTCGGCTCACTGCAACCTCTGCCTCCCGGGTTCAAGCAATTCTCATGCCTCAGTCTCCCGAGTAGCTAGGATTATAGGTGTGTGCCACCACGCTTGGCTAATTTTTGTATTTTTTGGTAAAGACAGGTTTCACCACGTTGCCCAGTCTGGTCTTGAACTCTTGGCCTCAAGTAATCCACCTGCCTCAGCCTCCCAAAGTGCTGGGATTACAGGTGTGCGCCACCACGCCCAGCCTCTTCCCAAAGTCTTTATCAAAGCACAGATAAGGGGTGGGGCTCATCTCTGCCCACAATGGGGTGCAGGAGATGTCACCTGTTACCCTACTGGGGGTGGGGTGAGGAGCACCTGGCAAGCAAGGATGTCTCTGGGCCCACAGGTGAGAGGAAATCACATTCACAGGTGAAGTGCTCCCTCAACCCCTCTAATCAAGCCAACTGCAGGACAAGGAGGAGCGGCACAGGTTCACCAGGCTTATAAGAGAACAGATATCATGTGCCACAGCCCAACATCTCCATCCTGAGGATGACCATGGCCAAGAGGTTCATTCCTTCACAGTTTAAAACAGAGATCTGGAGACAGGAAGATAAGAAAAGCATACCCTCAGACTCCTTCCATGGCTAGAGGTGGGTCTCATTAAATCTTCGGGCTACAGAAGTGACATGCCTAATGCGAGGTGAGACAGGGCGTAACTCAACCGCGTGACTCTGTCCACCTCACTCCCACTGGGCCCCAATGGCACAAGCACCCACCGGCACCACATGCCAGAGGCCGTTATTTCCATCTTGACAGACACATGTGGGGCTCAAAATGTTTCAGACTGTCATATGCACTGGAGTTGGGGTGCAGCGGGGCAGAAGCCCACTCTGTGCTCCTAAAGAACAGGCGCTTACAGGAAGAATCCGGCCAGTGAAAGTCCCTCTAATGTGAACTAAGATTAGAAGGACCAACCACTCTTGAGTCTGTCAAAATATGTTCCCATTACTGTGGCATAATAAAAAATACAGACTCAGTCTTTGCCCTGGTTCCTGGCACAGTTCTCCCCAGAACCTCGAAGTTTCCTGCATGATAGGAGTGTCTTCTGGTATTCTTGAAGAGCCCCTTCAACCATGCCTGAGTTTGACAGGGTAAGGCCCTAGACCCATGGCCTCTTCAGGATGAGCCTGGTTGCCGGAGGAATCAACCACATGGTCAGACGGTTGAACCTTTCAGCCCCAGCCCCAGCCTCTCGGGCTGGAGATTTAATCAATCGTGACTAAGTAATGAAGCCTCAATACGAACTACTGAACACAAGGCTTGAGAGGGTCTGGGCTGCTGAGCACACTGGTGTGCTGGGAGTGGTACCCCAGAGACGCCGGAAGCTCCTTGTCCCACTCTCACCCTTTGCCCTCGCTGTCTCTTCCATTTAGCTACTCCTGTGCTGTGTCCGTAACAACAGAACTGTATGTCAAATTGATATTATAGGAGGCCTTTGCTTGGGACTAAGCTCCTGCATTAGGCCCCAAGAGAGCAGACTAAAAATAAACACAGTCACTCATGCTTAAGTTCCCCTTCACCAAACCCAAACTAAGTGGTTATCTGACCTTCTGAGAAGTCACAAGAGGTAACAGCCAATTTCTCAAATAGGCCAGCTGAAATCTTCAGTAGCCATGGAATGAAGTTCCCTTGGCTTTAATCCTTACATAAAATGTTAACTAATCTGATATTTTTCTATCGTTCTGTTTCTCTATCCTTCCTTCTGCCTGTCCCCCACGAAAAGTATCTTTGAAATGACTAGCAGGCTCCTGTTCCTGGCTCCTGCTTTCTTCAGCTCTTCTCTGTCTATAAAGCCGATCCCCTCTGCTCAGCTCATGGGAACACTTATTCTATTTTATGGAATGATTCGTTGTCAATTCTAGAATCATGAATAAAGCCAATTGAGATCTTTAAACTAAATTCGGGCCATGCACAGTGGCTCATGCCTGTAATTCCAGTACTTTGGGAGGTCAAGGCAAGAGCATCGCTCCAGACCAGGAGTTCATGACCAGCCTCAGCAGCATAGCAAGGCCCCATCTCTACAAAAAAGGAAAAATTAGCCAGGTGTGATGGCGTGTGCTTGTGGACTCAGCTACTCAGGAGCTACTGGAAGACTGCTTGAGCCTGGCAAGTGTGGGTCTGCAGTGAACTATGATTGTACCAGTGCACTCTAGCCTGGGTGACAGAACGAGATACTGTCTCTAAAGAATATTTAAAGATAAATTTGTTGTAATTCCTTCCTTTGACAGTACAGTGGTTTCCTGAGTTCTGTGAGTCCATTCTAGTGAATTACTGAATTTGAGGGGAGGTCATAGGAGACCCCAAATTTGTAGTCTGTTACACAGAAATGCGGGTAACTTGGGGATACTGGAAACTTGCAGCTCTAGTCTGAAATGGGAGGCAGTCTTGCAGGATAGAGCTCTTAACTCGCAGGGTCTACGCTGACTCCAGGTAGTCAGAGTCTGAATTGAACTGAATAGTAGGACATCCAGTTAGTGTCAGATAAATTGCTCTCGGAACAAATGGTGCGCCTACAATCTGTGAGGAGAGTTTTGCGAAGGTGAGAATTCGCTTCCCAGAATGCCTTGCAAACATGCAAAACCAGGAACATTTGAGAACTCCAGGTGCACTTCAGGAGAGGCCACTGCACAGGCCCATGAGGCAGAAAGGTGCCACCACAGGCCTCCCGTCATTACGACGATGGGAGGGTACGGCATCTAGTGACTTTTGTTCATTTTTTTTTCAGCAAGTGTATAGTGTCTACTATATGCTGGGCATTGTGCCAGGTGCTGAAACAGGTAAACTGAAACAAGTTAACCCAAGCCAAGTAGAAACACGCAGAGTTAGTTTTGACGGTGAAGACTATTTTTAGACTTTCTAGACCAACCTACATGCAGAAATCACTGAGAATTACCGCGACGGCGGGAATGTGGATGCAGATTCCCCCAGGCCAGCCCCGTCCCCTGGCTGCTCCTTCACAGACGTTTCCTGAGCTGATCACAGTCTGCGTGGCCCATCAGTGCCAGCATTACTCAGGGTTTCCTCCCTGACTATCTGAAGCACCCCCCCATCCCAAAGCAGCAGCGGCGGCCAGCTCCGGGCAGGCTGAGTGGTCAGGATGGAGGGTGGAATTCAGAACCCAGCTGGAGTCCCTCCTGAGCCACTGCGGATGGGGAGGGCTGGAGAAGTGGGAATGCTGGAGACCACAGGAACGGCTGCCGGACCACAAAGGAGACCAATCAAGTTCAGGTGATGGGGATGAAAGCACTGAGTCAGGATGAAGGATGGGTGACTCCCATGGTGGACACTGTCCTGCAGAGCATCTGAGGGACCTGACGTTCACGCTGTGTGGTTACAGGCTCGGGGGCCACAGACTCCACCCTTTCTCTTCCATGTCTGGACACATCTCCCCCTTGAACTAGCTAAGTGCTGCTCATGGCAAATGGACTTCACAAACGCAACCTGTCAAAGCCCAACCAACCACCTCTCACCCACGAATCTGCCACTTCTCGCAAACCTGCTGCTTCCCAAGCCAGAAACCACCAAGTTCCCCCACATGGCTTCCCCTCGAGAACCCCTCAATGCTCTGTGATAAAGCCTGCTTATCCTCCCTCCAGCCTCACTGCCAACCCACCGCCTCTGCTGCAGTCACCCCCTCTTCGCTTCTCACAGGGACTCGCGCGGTTGCCTTTCCTGGCCCTCTAGCCTCCTGCAATCCATGTGTCCATGGTGGGGCCTCTTCAAACTGCGAATCCAGCAAGTATTCCTATGAATAGGATTCTCCAACATCTTCCGATTGCTGGAGATTCAAACCAACACCTTAGCAGGACGAGGCGTCCTGTCTTACTCTTCCCCCGTTCACCCCTGAAGCCACAGCCATTTTAAATCGGCTGCTGGTGGTGGAACTTCAAGTTCTTGCACCTGCTCCTCTCTGTACACGTGGCAACATCTCACACGGCCTGCTGGAGAGCTCAGCCTGGCAGCCCCTCCGCCAGGCTAGATGCTCTTCCCCTCTTCCTGTCATGCCCCTATCGTCATACCATCTCCTTGTGAAGCTGTCTGTCTACACAGGCTGTGGATGTCTTCGAACCAGGAAAATGGCTTTTGTTTTCATGTCCGGGGGTCCTCACAGTACCTGGCTCTTGGGAGGCAATCAGTAAGCATCTGCTGAATGACTAGATGACAAAAATCACCTCAAGTCGCCTTCAGCAGAAAGGAGGAGTGGGTAGTGGACGGATCTGCGGACTTAGTGGGAAGGGTGGTGAGTGCTGAGACAGTCAACTGGAAAAGACTCGGGACTAGAGGCTCCCCCAGCCTTCCAAGTGGGTGGGAGTGAGGCTGCGACAGTGAAAACATGAGAGGGAGTCTCCTCCGAGTCCCAGGCTCTGATGTTACCCAGCCTGTGTTCCAGTGAGGTCCAGGCAGTGGCCTGTCATGTCTCTGGGACACAGGAAGAGCCCTGAGCTGGTCCCTGGCACTCAGAGGCTTCTCAGCCGGGGAGGGGGATCAGGAAACAACATTCCTGTGGGCTCCAGCATTTCCAACAGGCCTGTGCTGCCCAATAGGGGTCCTTGTTTGGTTGTTTGTGGAAGTAACCTGGCAACATGGCAGCTGCCTCGATCTAATTTCAGGGCTGGTTAAATTCTCTGTGGTCCTCCTGCACTGATGGCTGGGGGAAAGGAAGACAGGTACACCAGAAGAAATCCTGAAGCCCTGCCTGTGAGGGAAGGGAATCAAATCCATAGGCTAAGCGTAGAAGAATGCTTTTCCCTATGGAGGCTTACTGGGAAGGTTCCTTTGGAGAGAGATAAGCTCCACCTCCATTTCCACCTCCATTTCCTGAGCTCCAACTCAGGCGTCCTGGCCATGGGTTTTGGCTCAGAGTCGTTCCCAGGTGGCCCAGATGAGCACCTCACATGAGAGGGTAAATACAGACAGGCAGCCCAAGCGTACTACTAACAGAAGGAAAGCTATCGTCTCCCCCAGTAAATACCCTTCAGTGCTCACCTCCCTCAGGTCTATGTCGTCCATGCATTCCACCAGGCTGGGTGGACATTTTTTGGCAATGTTCAGTGTTCACGTAAGGGAAAAGGAGGTTGATATTATAAAGTGCTCAGAATAATGCAGGGCACACCATAAGTGTTATATTAATGTTTCTTAAATGAATCTTTGCAAAGCCGTCTCAGCGAGGATGACGGCATGGCACTATTTTCTTACAGAATGCCAAAAAGACTGAGGAAATGATGCAAGTAGAAGAAACAAGTAAAGGCCCTTCGTAGTATTATCCTACTCAACCCCATCATTTTATGCCCAGGAGAGCTCCCGGTCCAATGATCAACATTCCATAGAAGCAAGAGGGGAGCACAGGCCAGATCAGCCAGCTTGACAAGTATATTAATGTTCATAAGTCACCCCAAGAGTAAAACTGCATCGTACTTTGAAGTTCTTTCTCAATGAAAAAAATCTGACATTAATTCTGAGAAACTTTTATTCAAGGATGCTGAATAACTTTTTAGAAGCCATGAATGTTTCTTGTTCCATGACATTCTTGTACATGTTCTCTGCCCAAGTTGGTTTTGGATTATTTGAGGGTTTTTTCCTCTTATTTATTTGTAATTGTTCTTTGCATATTATGGAACCTAGCCCCTTGTAATACATTTTCCGAATTTTTTTCAACCTGCTATTTGTATTTGATTCCTGTTTATGGCATTTATGCCACTCAGAAGTTTTCATATAGTCAGGCTTATTCATCATTTTCAGCCATGGCTTATGAGTTTTGTATCATGATTAAATAATTAATTCCATTTTGAAGATTATTTAAAAATTTATTCGTCTTCTGTAAGTCTCATGATTTCACTGTTTTACATTTAAATCCTTGTTCCATTCTGAATTTATCTTCTCTCATTTTTCCTTCTCTTATTAATTCCACCACTATTTACTGAATTATCTCTTTTTTGCACAGATTTCAAATATCTTTACATACACTAAATCTCCCAATGTGTTTCACCCTGTTCCTCACACTGACTCTCCCCGTCTCTCACCCCGTTCCCCACATTGACTGTCCCCGTATGTCTCACCCCGTTCCCCACACTGACTCTCCCCATGTTTCACCCCATTCTTCACACTGACTCTCACCATGTGTTTTACCCTGTTCTTCACACACTGACTCTCCCCGTGTCTCACCCCGTTCCTCACACTGACTCTCCCCATCTGTTTCACCCCGTTCCTCACACTGACTCTCCCCGTGTCTCACCCCGTTCTTCACACTGACTGTCCCCATCTGTTTCACCCCATTCCTCACACTGACTCTCCCGTGTGTTTCACCCCATTCCTCACACACTGTCTCTCTGTGTGTCTCACCCCGTTCCTCACACACTGACTCTCCCCGTGTTTCACCCTGTTCTTCAACACTGACTCTGTCGTGAGTTCCACTCCGTTTCTCACATGCTAAATCTCCCCAGACCTACAGAATCGGAATGTCTACTGGGCAAGCCCCAGAAATCTACACTGTAGCAAGCTTCCCAACAGCTCTCAAGCCTGCTAACGATGGAGAATAATTCTTGTAGGGGGGACTATAAAAAGTCAAGTCTGATATTTTTTCACTCTATCCAATTCATAATCTGACACTATGAAGCCAGTAGTTTGGAGATCTGTATCAAGATAACTATACCTAGGGCACAATAAAATATATACTGCTCAGGCACCATTTTACAGTAAAAAAATAAAATAAAATAAAAATAAAAAGAAGAGTGGACTCATGAGCGCTTCCTAAAACAAATTCTCTGGTGGTTCATACATGTTCTAGCATGCATATTATAATTTTAAAATACTGTAAGAGAAAAAACTAAGCATATTAAATTCTGCCAAACTCCTGCAATGTAACACTTAAAATCTCATTAAATTTTTTTTGCATTATGTTTTTACTCCGTCCCCCAGCCACAGCCCCCTTCCAAGGTCATGCATAAAAGACCAGCAAAGCCGGCCATGAGCAGCACAGCAGCAGTGGGGGGGAGGCGCTGTTAAATGTGTGGTGGAATTATGTTCTGTCAAAACCATCCCACATGTTTAAGATATTGCAGCCAAAAGCAAGGGAAATCATTCACAACATTTCATCAAAATCAAGCAGAGGAGGGCTGCAGGGCTGTGTGTGCGCTGACGCATTCTCACAGCAGGCCCCGTTCCTGCAAGCTCCCACTGAAATGAGTAATCAGAGTTTGTTATGCTCCCCCTAGCTCATATTTTCTCTAAATACCCAAGATGTCTATGTAACACACAGATGAGGCAACCATTTTAACAATAATTAAAGCAGCAAAATCTGTTTAAAATGCTAGTTCTTACAGACACTTGGACTTTTACCTGTGAGATGGAAAAAATTGAAAACAAACTTCTTTGAAAAAAACAAAGAATAACTACTCCCTTCACAGCAAATATCTAATGAGACAATAACACATTGCAATGATCTAAGCACTTACAGCTAAAGCACTTGACAACCGTGTACCTGGGAAGAATTTCTGCTCCCAAGGGGCCTCACCTACTTAGTAACACGCGTCCTTAACTGCTATTCACCTGGGGCTAAATTCCTGGTGTCAAGTTCAAACGAGCAGTGTCAGGTTCTCGCCACAGATTTAAATGGGTTGTTTCTCATGGAAAACATATGAGAATTTGGAATCCAACAGGGACTGGGCAGAAAACAGGTTCTCTAGGGGACGTGGCCATTCTTTTGCTTCTTAATCCCCTTCTCCTGACAGAAATTTCAGCCTAGTCCTGAAGAGGCCAGAGAAAGAGCCACTGGAAAGAGTTGTCGGTTCCAAATCCTCTGAGCAGGATCACATCAGCTGCCGTTTTCTCTCGGGCCAGTTTGGGAGTTACTCTGTCATGGGTCCTGTCCGTACTTCTTAGCAGACGCAAGACACCGTGACGGTCAAGAACACAGGCTCTGAGACCAGCCACTTAGGTCAGGAGCTGGACTCTACACCATCTTAGCTACAGGACCTGGGATCAACTCCTCGACCCAGCCGTGTCTCGGTCTCCTGACTGATAAGATAGGAAAAGGATGGGAGGACTGACACAAACTACACATGCACACAGTAGGCGCTCAATTAGGGTTGGCAGTGATGATAATTAACTTGTTTACAACCCACTTCCTAAGTAAACAGGAGACAGATCAACTATAAGTAAAAATTGTGCCATTTGAAAGTAATCACTGAGATAGTTGTAGTTCTTAATAGTAACAGAAGTTACATTATGAAATGCTCAAACTTCTGGGCTGTATGTGAAGTGAAGGCAAAAGAGATTACTCTGTCTTTGAAGAAAATCCCCGGGAACAGAAGCTTACCCCTCTGTTTAATCATTCAGAAGTTGATGGCTTTTAACATCCTGCCCCCACCGCCAAAGAAGGTTAGAACAGGGCCTGTGTTTCTGGGTTAGAGTTAGAGGCATCAATAAGAACTCATGTTCATTCTTTTTTTGAACTTTGAATATTTCTTTATGACTTCTTTATGTCTCTGTAAATACTGTCTGAAGTTGGGAGAACCTTCCTCTTCAACCCCAGAAGAAATTTATTGCTAAGTGCCACAATACCACTGACAGCTGAATTAGTGAGGAGATCCACATGCTTATAGGAAAGCTGCTTTTGAGCCGACTACCTGCTGTTCGGGTTTGTCCCCCTTATTAAAAGGCTGCATAATGGACTAGGCGCAGTGGCTCAAGCCTGTAATCCCAGCACTTTGGGAGGCTGAGGTGGGTGGCTCACCAGAGGTCAGGAGTTCAAGACCAGCCTAGCCAACACAGCAAAAGCCTGTCTCTACTAAAAATACAAAAATTAGCTAGTTGTGGTGGTATGCGCCTGTAGTCCTAGCTACTGGGGAGGTTGAGGTAAGAGAATTTTTTGAACTTGGGAGGCACAGGTTGCAGGGAGCCAAGAATGTGCCATTGTACTCCAACCTGGGCAACAAGAGTGAAACTACATCTCAAAAAAAAAAAAAAAAAAAAAGGCTGCATAGTGGAGAACCATTTGTTGGACAAAAGACTATATAATTTGTTCAACGTATCTACCACTGAATCTCAAGGACTTCCCTTAAATCTCATTATTTGGCTCTATTCCACGTGGTCATATCTCTATCAGTATCCCATCTGTCTCATAAAAAGCATGAAGGGATTGACTTTACCCTATTTATAAGTCAATAAAATCATCTGATATAGTCAATGGATGCTGACAGAAGACCCAAGAATTCTGGGTCAGAGACAAAGAACTTTATGACTCTTTTGGCACTGTTTTAAAACCAAAGTTTATTCCAGCCAATTTACTGTGCTATTTTCTAATAACAGCTCATAGATCACATATGGCCTATGTCTTCCTATCCATAACAAACACAATGATGTTGAGGTAAGAGACGCCCTTTTTCTAAATGAAAATGAAATACTTGCCCTGCGTACTTATGGAGGGCCCAGAAATGTGGAAATTGTGTATTTGCAAGAATTGTATTAAACAATCTTTATTTGAAAAATAGTACCTTACTCCTAATGCCATCTATCAGACATCAATATAAGCAACTTCAGCATCAACTAATGAACTAAACTAACAAGAGAACAATCAAAAGTGCCTTAAAGGGAGCAGCACTGGCTGATGTTCTGCCAAAGTTCTGGGCGTTCAGGACCTGGTTACGGGAAAAACAGAATCAAACCAGCAGGTACTCTGGACCCAAACCCTCACATCGTGATCCGTCTCCCTTCTGGGGGCCCTGTCGGCCCATGGTCCCCTTGACACTTCTGGGCCCCTGTGGGCTGCAGGCAGAACCCCAGCAGCCAAAGCACCACCCTGGAGAGGCTGGAACTTGGCCACAAAATCAGCCAGCTTCTGCCTGCTGTGGTCATTTTCTTCCCAGAGTGCCTGGAACGCTCTCTCAGTGGACACAGCGGCCATCCAGCCTTCCTGGGCCATTTTCTCACAGAAGAAGATCTCCCTCTGAAAACCGGAAGTGTTTTTTTCGGTTCCTGGGCCAGGTCTTGGGCCATCTTCTTATAGTGGCCGCAAGTCTGACACACGCGGTTCACGTTTTCGTGCACCTTTCGGAGTCTCTGGTCGAGGTCCAGGCAGTAGGCGTCCTCCTCCGTGGACTCCCGTGAGACCCCACCATGGGTTCTCGGTGCAGTGCAGGCAGCAAGAACCTTCAGCTGCAGTTTTGGGAGCTCCCTCTCCAGCTGTGCCCTTGTGCCCTGCAGAGAGGCCTGCCCGCTGGGCAGACTTTGGACTTCCGCTGTGAGTTCTTTACACCTTTGGATTTCTTCCCAGGATTGCATGTCTGCTTTTCCAGTCTCCCCCTCAGGATATTCCAAAGACACACCTAAGTCACCATCATCATCCACTCTTCAGAGGGACTTCTAGCCGGGATGCTGAGGGACCGCCATGTCCTGCTTCCCTGTCCCCCACCATCGCCAAGTCCTTGTCCTCCACACGGTCCCTACTGCCCTCGAGCAGATGCTCGGAGGAGTGTGGGCCAGGAAGGTCTGCACTTCACTCCAACATTTGCAGCCTGTTCCACTCCTGCCCCTGCCTGCTCCGGCCTTTCCTTCTTCTCCTCCTTCGCCTGCAAGTGTTGCCTCCCTCTGGCAATTTCTTGGCCAGGCAGCTCTGCAGGTTGCTGACAGGCCGTGCTGTCATTCAGATCATCCATGGTTTACCCCTGAAGATCTCTGTGCCGTGCCGTGCGGGGCGTACTGTGCGTCGGTCATTCCGGGATGTTCAGGAGGTTGTTTTGTCATGCTTTTTCTCAGAAGCTCATCTGGACCCTGATGGGAAGACCCGCTCATTTCCTTTGGAACCCTCAAGCGAGGGTTTGGAGCAATCGAGGACTGGCCTCTGGCATGGGCTACATGAGGCCACCATCGGCCTGGGGTGCTGGCTGCATCTTGGCCCTGACCTTTCCGTGGACCTCACCCTGGGCTGAATCCCTTTGGGCCAGCTCTTCTTTTCTTGTCACCGCATGTCACCTCCTGACCATAAAGGCCACCATAGCAGTGCACGCCCGGATCACTCAGCATATCCATAGAGTCATTGGCACTAGTCCCAGGATTCTGTACATCACTAGCACTGCCACCCACAGGGGGCCAGTAACAGCTGAGCAGGCATTTCGTGGCAGGCAGCAGCCCTCTGCGGCTCCCGAGGGCTCCACAGCTCTGCTTCCACTTGCCAGTGGTCTGTGGGTCACAACTGACCACTCAGAATCCTGCAGAGCGTTCTGTCTCTAAGACAAGCAAGGGCCCACCACCCAGGGCAGACCATCTTGGGCTGCGGGGAGGGGAGGCACCCCATGTTCTAGAAAACTGTGTCCCTGATTTTGCTGTGCAAATAGAAAGTGACATTACTTATCTAATGCCTTGGGGAGTGGAAAGACCTCAGGGCAGTCCCCAGCTCAGGCCACTCCAGGCTCCACTTGTCCCTACAGCATAGCCATACAGCATAGGGTCAAAGCAGGGCCATGCCACAGCCCCGCGTCCACACACGATCCTCTCAGGGCAGCATGGTGGCCTGTCCCTGCTGAAGCTCATTACCCTGATTTCAGGTTCCCTTCTGCTGCAGGGAAGCCTGGTCCTGCCTACAAAGCAGCTGTCTCCTGCTAGGCTGAGCTCCTTGAAGAAGGGACTCTGTTTCCTGTGGAGTCCTAGTTAGGGAAAAGGAGTCAGGCTGACTATAGGGCCAGAGCCAAAAATATACAAGATAAACCTGAAGCAGCTTGTTGTGCCAGAAAGTAAGAAAGTGCTCAAAAACCAAAATGATAGGCAGATGTCACAGGGACAGAGGAACCAACAGAAAGAAACCTCAGTGGCCAAAGCTGGAACCATTTGAGCAACGAAATACATAACATAGTTCTGCATCATAACCCAAAGTACAGCATCAGCCCAGTCTCCACCAGACCGTAACACATCCACACCCCCACGCCTATGTGCTCATAAAATCTTTTCTGGAGCCCACAAGTATTGATTAAAGATCCCAGAGCATAAGTCCAGACTGTTTATCAAGACTGATGATAAGGTATCATAATTAAGTTAGTGCAGTGTTGGTTTAAGGATGGCTAAGTCAGCCAGTGGAACAGCAGAGACAGCCCGAGAAACACTGTGTACATGACATGTGACATATAACAGCTAATACTGCAGATCAGTAGGAAAACAGTGGACTGTACAACCAATAATGCTGAGACAACTGGGTGTCTACATGGGAAAAATTAAGCAGCATACATATCAAAATCCATTACAAGGGATTTGAAGACAGATAGGAAAGCCAAAACTGTAAGGCTTATGAAAGATAGTTAATATTAGGGGATTAAGTTAATATTAGGGCAATAACTTCCTGATCTTGGAGGTATGGAAATATTTTTAAAATAAGATTTCTTAAAATCAGGCTCTTGCCCCCAAAATAAACCATAAAGAAAAACATGGATAAATCATGTTACATAAAAATTAAGGACTTCTGATGATGAAAAAACAACACAGCAAGGCATGGTGGCATGCACCTGTAGTCCTAGCTACTTGGGAGGCTGAGGCAGTAGAATCACTTAGTCCCAGAGTTCTGGGCTATAGAGCACTATGTCAATCGGGTGTCTGCACTAAATTTCATGGCAATAGAGTGACCTCCCAGGGGTGACGGACAGTCAGGTTGCCTAAGGAGGAGTGAACTGGCCCAGGTAGGAAACAGAGAAGGTCGAAACTTCAGTGCTGATCAGTGGTGGGATTAGGCCTGTGAATAGCCACTGCACTCCAGCCGGGGCAACATGGCAAGACCCTGTCTCTTAAAAAATGAAAAAAAGAACTGGGTACGGTGGTTCATGCCTATAATCCCAGAGCTTTAGGAGGTCGAGGTGGGAGGATCCCTTGAGGGCAGAAGTTTGAGACCAGCCTTGGCAACACAGCAACACCCCCATCTCTACAAACACATAAAATTTTTTAAAAAAATTAGCTGGGTATGGTGGTGCACACCTACAGTCCTAGCTACTTGGGAGGCTAAGCAGGAGGATCGCTCGAGCCCAGGAGTTCAAAGCTCCAGTGAGCTATGCACTCCAGCTGGACAACTACATAAGACCCTATCTCTAAAATAATAATAATAATAATAATAATAATAATAATAATAATAATGTTTTTAAAGTAAAAGACAACATAAAGAAAACGAAAAGACCTAAATTTGAAGATGATAGTTTCAACACAGAGAGATAACAAAAGAATAGCATCAAGTATGTATTTTTAAAAATCCTAAAAATAAACAAGATTATGGTAAACAATTCAATAGAAAAAAAACGGCAAAGATTTGAACAGGCACTTCACAGAAGAGGAAACTTAAATGGCCAATAAATATATAAAAAGATGATAACTTTATAGGTAATTAGGAAAATGCACATTCAAATGACTGTCAGATATCACTATGTACCCTGAAGGATCACAATTCTGAAGTGTGGCCAGGATGCAGAGCTGCAAGGAAGGTTCACACACGATTGGCATTACCTAGTAAGACTGAGGGTGTGCACACCCTGAAACTCAGCAATTCAACTCTTACCTACTCCAGTCCAGAGAAATGCTTATATGCGCAAGAACTTGCGCAATATATGCGCAGTATATGCGCAAGAACGTTCAAGAAGCAATGTTCATAATAACACCACACCAGAAATAACTCAAATATCCACCAATAGAATGAATAGACAAACTGTGTTCCACTCATAAAACAGAACAGTAGACAGCAATGAATATGTAGAAACCACAGCTAACCCCCATCGGGTGTGAATATGTAGAAACCACAGCTGACCCCCGTCG
>NC_045451.1:70340346-70376269 GCF_002776525.5 Piliocolobus tephrosceles | reverse complement strand
AATATGTAGAAACCACAGCTGACCCCCATCGGGTGTGAATATGTAGACACCACAGCTAACCCCCGTCGGGTGAATCTGACAAGCATGCTGAGTGAAAGACCCGTCAGCACATGACACGTACAGTCTCATTCCATTTACAAAGTTCAAAAACAGGCGAATCTACTGCTTGGAAAAAGCAGACGCAGGTGTAAAGCATAACGAAAACAAGTGGTTATCACCAAAGTGAGCAGAGTGGTTACTTCTGGGTGGAGAGACGGGGATACTATTGGGGAAGGGGGTTCTGTGGCACAGTTACACGGCTGTTCATTTTATTACCACAATATTCCTTATGATATGCATGTTTTATATATTCTTCTTTAAGAATTTTTGTAATTAAGAAAGAGATATTCCAGATGCCTTTGCTGGGCTCTCTGGGCAGCTCAGTCTTCGGCTCCCTCCTTCCTCCTGTGATAGCGGCAGGTGAATGGGCGGGGCCATCTGCACCGCATCACTCGCAGAACACGGACAGGCACATCTCAGAGCACACACATTCTAACAGCACAGGCTCTATTCCTCCTCGTTATCTCACATAAGGAAAACGCTGTGTGCATTTAACACTTGCCATGATGTTCACTGATGTTCACTGACTTTAGTGCTTTTAGGATTTGGAATAAATTGCATTTTTAGGGTACAGCATTTCAAATTCTGTTATTTGGTTTGTATAATTTCTAAGAAACTTCCCTACTCAATTGTGGCTCACTATCAAGACTGGAATGAGTTGTGGAGTCACATGTAAGAGACGAAAGCAATTTAATTTATTATTCGTAGTAAAAAGTATTTATTTCCAAATGTATTTTTAATCTGCTAAAAACCACAACTTTATCCAAAAATGTAAAACAACTGAGGAGATGGCTAGTGGTGTTTCTAACTTGACAGTGTACACTATGGAAGTACAGGCCTGCCCTGGTTTCCAGCTCTAGATTGCACAGGAAATTGCATGAATCACGCACTGACTCAAGACACTAGACCGGCTCCCATAGCCTCTTGGAGGATGGCCAATAGGTTTGATCTCTTTAACTGGCAGTGACTACCTAAGGCATTGCATTAAGGAGGAGCCTGGGGCCACAACAGGCTCAGAAGAAAACAGTGTTCTGACTGCCTGGCAGTGGGGAAGCTGAGGCAGGAGCCATCCTGGTCAGCACATCAAGCCCACCCACTCTGCATGCTTTTGAGACCCACACACCATCCAGCCGTCTTTCCCTCCATTCCCCAGGGCAGGCGCAGGGTAGATATTCTTGACGGCCCCTCCCCGCCAACACGTGCCAAGCTCACTCCTACCTCCAGGCCTTTGTCCCAGATCTTCCCCCTTCCTAGAATTTCCTCCTTCAACACATCCGTAACTGCCTGTGGCACATGCCCCACCTGGGACACATGTTGTCCCATGCCTTTCCTAGTCACAACAGATGATTCTGACCTCTCCCTTTCCTGAACTCCTCTGTCCTTTCTGGACTGCATCAGACCAACTGGAACTTTATTAAATACAGTCTTATATCGCTCATCAGATATTTCCCCACCCCTTTCTTGGCTGCCCAAATAGAAGTAAACATTAATAGCTCAAAGGAAAAGACTGTCTCTTTTCTGTTCTCACAGCACTTTGCTGCCACAAAAGAACCACCAAAACGTATTTGCTAATTGAATGACTGAGAGCTGACAGGACTAATTTCCTTCCTGCTACCCTACCCTGTTTCACCAGATGCCCTTTTTCTTGGTGTACAACCTCTACTGCAGTAAGAAATTCTGGCCTCCCCGGCAGCAGTCCCACCCATTCCTCCCAGTGTTTCTGTAAGAGGCACCAGAGTGCTTCCGTAAGAACTTAGAGACCATGATTCCATCCCTCAGAAGAGACAAGAGTGCACGAGAACTGCCCCTGAGCATCTCCTGGGTTGTATTTATGGGCAGGGTAAGAGGAATCTTGGGCAGAGACAGCCAGTGACAGCAAAGCCATCTCAAGGTCATTACCCACCACCTCTGAGAAGAAAGTTCTCCCACTTCCCAACCCAGCCCCTGTCGTCACTACTGTTGGGTAACTTCCCACTGCTACCACTTGTAAAATAAACTCGGTCTGAGGGGTTTTCTCCCATCAGCACTTCCCCATCCCTCCCTCATCCTTCTGATTCACTTGTGGCCCTAAATATACCAGTGAGAGGCGGAATTCCAAGCAAATGCCAACAGGAGACCCCTGAGCCTGAAAAGCAGTTCCATTAGAAGCCATGAAATGAAGGCCAAGGTCCAAAAAAGGCCAGGAAAGCCTGAAAGAGTTTCAAATTGGGAAGAGTCAAAGGGGATTTGTGTAGAGTCAAGAATTCAAAATCAAGAAAACAAGATCAAGCAGAAGAAATGTAGAACTAGAACCTGCTACGCGGAATGGATGGGGTTGGAGTAATTTCTCCCAAGAAATGACTTCTTATGGCAGCTATAGGTCAAGGCTGCCCGTGCTTGTCAGAGGAAATGTGGGGGAGTGATTCTTGCTTAAGGGCCAGGGTGGGATAGGATATGTACTTCTTCCTCTGACCTTCCCTCCTTCGTGTAGGATCCTGGCCACATGGCCCTAAAGCAGATGGTTCCTGAAATACCTGCAGGTCCTCTCACAGAGGTCCCAAAGCCAGCTGACCTTAACCCCTTAGCCAAGCCAAAGGCAACTAAGCACAGGCTGGATATAAGGGAGCTGAACCATCCAGAATAGGGACCACACATTACTCCAGTTTCACAGTAATTTTGAGTAGAGGAAGATTTTGTTTAGAGTTGTTCAAAATAGGAAAATCTTTCACCAAGATCAGGAACCTAGAAAAAGATCCAAGCTAAACAGGGGAGCCTCATATTAATTTACACCCAATCACATCTCTTCTCCTGGTGATTATGAGTGTGGGGTGTGAAGGGGTCGGGGCAGAGAGGCCCTGAAAATGCTTTGGAAGAGATTAAAGATGCAGGGCCAATGGTGTCAGTTTGGTGTTTTGTGTGTGTGTGTGTGTTTTAAATAATTTCAACTTTTTTGTTTGTTTGTTTGTATTTTGAGACAGTCTCACTATGTCACCCAGGCTGGAGTGCAGTGGTGCGGTCTCAGCTCACTGCAACCTCTGCCTCTTGGGTTCAAGCAATTCTCGTGCCTCAGCCTCTCAAGTAGCTGGGATTACAGGCACGCACCATCACACCCAGCTAATTTTTGTATTTTTTGTAGAGACGGGGCTTTGCCATGTTGGCCAGTCTGGTCTTGAACTCCCAACTTCAGGTGAGCTGCCCACCTCAGCTTCCCAACGTGTTGGGATTACAGGTGTGAGCCACCCCGCGCAGCCAATAATTTCAACTTTCATTTTAGATTCGGGGGGGACACGTGCAGGTTTGTTACATGGGTATGCTGAGTGACACTGAAGTTTGGGGTACAACTGATTCTGTCACCCATGTACTGAGCACAAGAGGAAGTTTTGCCACCGCCCCCCACTCCTTCCTGCCTCTGAAGCCCCCAGTGTCTGTTCCCATCTTTATGTCCGTGAGTGCCCAATGTTTACTTCCCCTTATAAGGGAGAACATGCAGTATTTGATTTTCTGTTCTTGGATTAATTTGCTTAGGATAATGGATGCCACTTTTGAATCCTGAAAGATGATGAGTCATTGTTTTCATTCCCCAGGAGGCCTGAAGGGCAAGAGAGAAGCCCAGACAGTGCAGCCTGCAGTTAGAGACCTGGACAGATGCCAGGATAGATTCTGAGACTTCCTCATTCTTCTCTACCGTAAACTTCTACTGCCGAAAGCAATGCTTTTCCAAGAATGACCCTTGGACCACTTGTAAAAGGATCACTTTTTAAAAAGCACATATCCTCGCCTCCTTCTTCCTATTGAATCAGAATCTCTGGACCGGGTTCCTAGAACTAGAAATTTGAACAAGTGCACTATGGTTTCTTAAATTCATGAAAGTTTTAAAACCACTGAGGCAAGGTTACAACCTATTTCTCTTTTTTTTCTTTGCAAGACTCAACTGCCCTGCTTTTTCCACCAGACCCAGGAAAAGGCCATGCAGTCTCCTGTTGGGCTCCCCAGACTTTCTGAGACAAAGCTTTCTTTTCTATTTAGACCCCAGGCCAATCTGCCGTTCTAGAAGAGCAGAGACCTTGAATTAGCCCCATGCCATGTGCTACTTGTTCAGAAACTTGCTGCCAGCCCCAGCTCAGCATGCAGACTAGGTTCTCCTGCCATCGTGACCAGGCCAGTCAGCTGGTACCCCAGATCCTGTGGATTCAATCCATTTGAGGTTCTTATTTTCTTGCAACTCTGTCAGTCCCTTAAAAGTCCCCAACTTTGCAAGCCTAACTGCAGCATCAGCAACGGCAGAGGGAACAGAATGGCCTGCCCCACCGGGAACTGCACACTCTCCACCATGGGAGCAGTGACCACAACGTTCACCGGGAGGGAGACGGGCAGCAGGAGGGACGGGGGTTACACCCCTGAGCACCGACTCTGGGAAAGTCCAGGACAGGCTTCTCACATTCCACTTTGCTTTCACGCCTCGAATTCAGAGGGACCATACATTACTTCAGTTTCACAATAATCTGAGCAGAGGAAGATTTTGTTTAGGGTTGTTCAAGACAGGAAAATCCCTCACCAAGATCAGGAACCTAGAAAAAAAATCCAAGCTAAACATCCTGAATGTACCTGACCAGATGTCTCTGAATGCCTTCCACTCTGGGAGTGGGGTGGACCTTTCTACTGTCTTCTGGAACATGCAAGATGAAACACACTGAACAGGCATCTCTGCCAAGTACTTCTGCACTCAAATGCCTTAAGTGGGCTGAGCCAAGGTTGGAGGGCTAATTCTACTTCCATCCAGCACATTCTCAAAATATGCCAGGCAGAGTTCCTTCCAAGGATCGACAAGCTTACACAACCGAAGTGTGCTGGATGAGATCAGTTCCACCAACACACACACACCGCCCTACACACACACATCTATACACACATCTACACACACACTCATACACACATACATGTACACACACATACAGATCTACACACACACATCTACATACACACACATCTACACACACGTACACATTTACACACACACTCATACACATATACATCTGCACACACTGTCACACACACATACACAGACATCTACACCCACACATATCCACACACACACACACACACACATATCTACATACTGTCCTGCGACAACCCCCAGTGAAAAATCAAACACAGTTTTCTGGGAATTACAGGACAGCAAAGTACTTTGGGATTAGAGTAAAAGAAGGTCAAGCTCTGAATAAGGTCTGGGGTTTAGAGGTTTGGCTAACTCTCCAGAAAGATTATATCAGCAGGCAGGATCTGGAGCAGCCAGATTGCTGACCAAGAACCGACTCCCCTGCCATAGAAACGTGTCAACAGGCTGGTGCCCACTAGGTTCCCAGGCCCTATCACTTACCGACCATTCCTGTCTCACAGGAGACAGACACTCTGGGCAGAGACCCAGGCAGCAGGCTTCCCTTTCCCTCTTTCCTAAATGGGAGTTTTTAATACAGTTACCCTGTTTCTCTTTTGTACCTTGGGTGTGCTGGAGATGGTTCATGTAATCATCTGGCCCAGGGTGCTTAAAACTTTTGTCAAATACATTCCCCTTTGCAATTTTTGCCATATGTATATCATATATACAATGCATATATATTACACATACCCTCACCTCACTGTTCCAATATTTATTATTTTTATCTAAATCAACTTTTTGTTAATCAGATTTTTCACTGAGATAACCGTAGATTCATTACATGCAGTTGTAAGAAACAGTACCAAGCGATTCCTCACACACTTTGCCCAGTTTCCCCAAATGGTCACATCTTGAAAAACTATGGTATAATATCACAAAGAGGACATTGTCATTGTTGCATTCTATCTTATTCAGATTTCTCCAGTTTTACTTGTGTGCACTTATGTATGTGAGATAAGCTCTATACAATTTTATCACCTGTGTAGGTTCCTGTGTCCACCACCACAGAGACACCAAGCAGTGCCGACGCCACAGGGTCCCTTATGTTGCTCTTTCAAATCCATGCCCACTTTCCTCCCCGTCCCCCAACCCTACTTCCCCTTACCATAGCCCCTGGCAACCAGTAATCTATCCTCTATTTCTAAAATGTTGTCTAAATGGAACCATGCACTGTGAAACCTTTGGGACTGGCTGCATTCACTCAGCACAATTCCCCTGAAGATGCATTCGAGCTGCGCGTATCAGCAGTTTGCTTCCTTTTAGTGCTGACTAGTAGTTCACGGTATGGATGCACCACAGTGTGTTTAGCCATTCGTAGCTGAAGGACATCTGGGCTGATCTCAGTTTAGGACTATTACAAATAACGTGTCTATGAATATTCATGTGCAGGTTTTGTGTGAACATAAGTTTTCATTTCTCCAGGATAAATGCCTGAGAATGTGATTGCTAGACCATATGGTTACTGCATGTTTAGTTTTATAAGAAACTGCCAAACTGTTTTCCAGAGTGGCTGTGCTATTTTGCATTCACCCCAGCAATGTATGGATGACTCAGTTTTTCCATATCCTCACCAGCATTAGGTATTGTTGCTGATTTTTATTTTAGCCATTCTGATAGGTTTGATGATGACATTGAACGTCATTTTACATCCTTCCTCACCATCTTCCATTCTCTCAGGTGAAATGTCTGTTTATGTCTTTTGCCCATTTTCAAATTTTTTTCATATAAGTTTTGTGAGTTCTTTATTACAGTCTACATACTAGTCCCTTATAGATACATAGTTTGCAATTATTTCCTCCTAGTCTGTAGCTTGTCTTTCATCCTCTTCACACACCAATATTTCACAGAGCAAATATTTTTAAGTTTTTAAATTTTAGGGGTGTCCAATTTATCAGTATTTCCTTATATGAATTGTGCTTTTACTAAGTCTAAGAACTCTGCCTAACCCCACATCTTTAAATTTACTTTCTTTTAGAATTTTTTCTAGAAGTTTTAGGGGTTAACATTTTACATTAAAGCCTGTGATTCATTTTAGACTAACTTTATATAAGTTTGAGGTTTGTTTTTGTTTTGCCTATTGATGTCCGATTACTCTATTTGTTGAAAAGGTCACCGGTTGAATTGCTTCTTCTGTTGAACTACCTTTGCATCTTTGTCAAAAAATCAATTGAGCATATTTGTGTAGATTGATTTCTGGGTTCTCTATTCTGTTCCATTGATCTATGCATCCATCTCACTGCCAATACCATATGGTCTCGATTACTGTAGCTATACAGTAAGCCTTCATATAGAGCAGAGTGATTCTTTCCATTATATCCTTCTTTGTCAGTACTGTTTTAGCTATTCAGTGTCTGTGATTTTCCGTTAAATTTTAGAATAGGCTTATTTATGTTTACAAAAAACCTTGCTAAGATTTGACAGAAACTTCATTTAAACTTATAACTCAATTTGAAGAGAATGAACATCTTTACTATGTTGAGAATTTCAATTCATGAACATAATATTTCTCTCCATTTATTCAAGTCTTATTTGACTTCTTTTATCAACATTTTATACTTTTCAGCATACAGCTCCTATATATGTTTTGTTAAATATATGCCTAAGTATTTCATTTTCTTTGGAGCAATTGTAAAGAATATCGTGTTTTAAATTTCAGTTTCTGCATATTTATTGTTAGTATTAATATATAGAAATCTGATTGATTTTTCCATGTTGCTTTTGTGTCCCACAACTTTGCTGAACCCACTTAGTATTTTTAGAACGTTTTTGGTATATTCTTTGGGCTTTTCTGTGTAGATAATCGTGTCATGTGCATAAATCAACTTTTTTAATATTTTAAAATAAATTTTATATCACTGTCATAAACGCAATACTAGTGTCAACTATCATAAAGAGAATGTAATCCTAAAAATAAATATGATAAGGACAAAATATAATTAAACTCTAGTTAGATACAGTTGTCTGCAGAGGGCCCTCAACCTTAGACTTTTTCTCTCTCTAAGGGAGAATAGCAAGTATAAAAATAGGTGTTAAAAACTTAGTGGCATCAGGCTCACTTGGAACATTCCCCAGGACAGACCATATACTAAGCCATAAAACAAGCCTCAGTAAATGTAAAATAATTAAAATCATACAAAGTATGTTTCAGATTACAATGGAATTAAATTAGAAATGATGAAAAGTCAAAATTTGGGAATTGCACAAATATGTGGAAATTAAACAATATGCTATTAAATAACAGGTTAGAACACAAATTAGAAAATATTTTGAGATTAGTTAAAAACAACAGATCAAAACCTATGAGATGCTGCTAGAGCAGTGCTTACAAGGAAATTTATAACTATAAATGCCTACATTCAAAAAGATCTCAAATAAATATGCTAACCTTTCTCCTTAGCGAACTAGAAAAAGAGGAACAAAGCAAATCCGAAGCAAACAGGAGGAAGGAAATAACAATTAGAGGATAAAGAAATGAAAGAGGGCCGGACGCGGTGGCTCAAGCCTGTAATCCCAGCACTTTGGGAGGCCGAGACGGGCGGATCACGAGGTCAGGAGATCGAGACCATCCTGGTTAACACGGTGACACCCCGTCTCTACTAAAAAAAATACAAAAAACTAGCCGGGCGAGGTGGCGGCGCCTGTAGTCCCAGCTACTCCGGAGGCTGAGGCAGGAGAATGGCGGGAACCCGGGAGGCGGAGCTTGCAGTGAGCTGAGATCCGGCCACTGCACTCCAGCCTGGGCCACAGAGCGAGACTCCGTCTCAAAAAAAAAAAAAAAAAAAAAAAAAGAAATGAAAGAGAAAAACAATGAAAAGAAATAAACCAAAAACCACTGGTTCTTTGAAAAGGTCAACAAAACTGACAAACTATTGGCTAGAGTGAATGAGAAAAAAAGAGAGAAGTTTCAAACTTCTAAAATTAGGAATGGAAAAGGAGACATCACTACTGACCTTACACAAATTAGAAAGATTATTTAATTGGTCATGGGATTAAGAAAAAAAGATTATAAGAGAAAACTATGAACTACACAGCAAATTAGATAACACTTAAAGAATTGACATCATACAAATTAGACAATTTGTACATTAGTAAAACAATACCTGCAATTTAAAGATATAAAGTTTGTTTAAATTAATGAGTTGTAAAATGAAACAAAAAACCTAACTGGTCATTTGGGAAGGTATTATAGAATCATTTCATTACTTTAAAACCTTCTACATACAGAATATATCAAGCATTTTCCTTCCCTTTCATACTCTTTCATGTACACTGTACCTCACTATAATTAAATATCGTAGTTGATTTGAGGAAGTTTCTCTATAGACGCACTGCATGTAACAAACGAAGAAGGAAAGACAGAATTTGAATGTCACCATTTTGTAACCAGAATCACCTAGTAGATTATCAAGTTAGATTCTGACCAAGTCTAAATCTAACAATTTATTGAAAGGGCATAGGGGAACAAGTTAAATAACACCGTTAGGAAACAATAAGGAAAATTCAGACTTCATAAAGCTGTGTAGGAGAAATGAATCTGTTTCTTCAACAAATCAATTTCAAAGGGAAAAAAGGCAGGGTAGGGGTAACCTATGGACTAAAAGATTGACATGTAACTGCAATTCATTGCAATGTATAGACTCCATTTTTCTGGATTCAAACAAAGTACATTTTAACACTGGATAGTTGATACTAAGGAACCATTTAATTTTTTACATGTTATCATATAGTATTGTCATGTGTTTTAAAACAAAATCCTTATCTTTCAAAAAATAAATCTAATCTAAAATTTAAAAAAAGAATTGACATCATGGATACCAAGTTGATGTAGAGAAACAAAAAGAAATGACATCAATCCTTCACAAACTCTTCTAGAAAACAGAGGAGGTGGGAACACTTACCAACTCATTCTATAGGACTGTTATTGCCCTGATACCAATGCTACACAAAGATATTGTAAGAAATGGAAACTACAGACTAATACCCTTTATGAATATAGACATAAAAATCGTTAACAAAACACTAGCACACTAAACCCAGCAATGTATAAAAAGGATTATGCATCATGACCAAGTGTGATTTATCCCAGGAATGCAAGATTAGTTTAACATCCAAAAATCAATTAACATATAACTACATATGTAAAAATTGTTTTGGAAAAAATCCAATATTCGATCATGACAAAAAACCTTCAACAAACTAGGAACAGAAGGAAACTTCCTCAACAGAATAAAAACGATATATATAAAACCAGTTCGTGTGATACTTACTGGAGAAAGACTAAATGCTTTATCTCTAAGATCAGGAAGAAACAAGAATATGCACTCTCATTACTTTTATTCCAGATTGTTTTAGAGATTCCAGCCAGAAAAATTGGTCAAGAAAAAGAACTAAAAGGCACCCATATCGGAAAGAAAGAAGTAAAATAGTCTTTATTCCCAGATAATATAATCTCATATATAGATAACGCCAGATAATTTACTAAAAAACAACTAAAATTAATAAATGAGTTCAGGAAAGTTATAGGATGCAAGATAAACATACAAAAGTCAATTGTATTTCTACACACTAACAAAAAGCAATGCCATAAATAAGAAAACAATCCCATTCACAATACCATCAAAAAAAATCAAATACTTAAGAATAAATAAAACAAATGCAAGACTTGTAAACTGAAAGCAATAAAATGTTACTAAAAGAAATTAAAGAAGACGTAATAAAATGAAAAGACATTTCACACTGATGGATGGGAAGACTTAAAATTGTTAAGATAGGATTAACACCTGAATTGGTCTAAAGACTCAACACAATTTCTATTAAAATCAAAGTTGCCTTTTGTTTTTCAGAAATTAAGAAATAGATCCTAAAATTCATACGAAAATGTTAAAGGTCCAGAATAGTCAAACAATCTTGAAAAAGAGAACAAAGTTGAAGGACTCACAATTTTTAATTTCAAACTTACTACAAAGCTACAGCAATCAAAATAGTATAACACTAGTGTCAGGACAGATGTGTAGATCAACGTGTAATAAAGTTAAGAGCATAAAAATAAGACCACATTTATGGTTGACTAGTTTTAGACAAAAGTACCCCAAAAGATTCAATGGGAGAGAAACCGTCTCTTCAACAACTGGTGTGGTGGTAATGAGATATCCACATGGAAAAAGATTAATTTGGACCCCTATCTTACATTACATACAAAAAGTAACTCAAAATGGATGACAGACCTAAATGTAAGCACTAAGAAAACACTAATAAATATTTGTGATGTCCAATTAGCCAATCACTTGTGAACAAGAGATAAAAGAAAAACATGATAAGCCGGACATAAGCTTTTGCGCACAGTAAAGATTGTGAAAAGACAATCCACAGAACGAGAGGAAATATTTGCAAATTATATGTTTGATAAGAGACTTTTATTCAGAGTACATAAAGAACCCTTACAACTCAATAATAAAAAGAAAATCCAACTAAAAATTAGGCAAAGGATTTGAAGAGACATTTCTCCAAAGAAGATACACAAATGGCCAATAAACACATGAAAAGATATTTACTAAAACATTATTAGTCATTAGGAAAACCACAATGACACAGTCTCACACCCACTGGGATGCCTATAATCAAAAAGGCAATAAATGTTGGTGAGGATATGGATATCTTGCAGTTACTTTGGAAAACAGTTTTTGAGTTCCTGAAAGTATTAAAAAGAGTTATCATACGACACAGAAATGCCACTCCTAGGGACATATCCTAGAGAGATGAAAACATACATCCACGCAAAATTTGTACATGATTGTTCATAGGAACATTTTTCATAATAGCAAAAAAGTAGACGCAATTCAAATATTAATGTGTAAATGAATAAATAAAATGTGGTATATCCATACAATGAAATATTATTCAGTCATAAAAATGAATGCATCACTGACACATGCTTAACTGAAAGAAGGTGGTCACAAAAGACCACATATTGTACGATTCCATTTATGCAAAATGTCCAGAAAAAGCAAATTCAGAGGAACAAAAAGCTAGATTAGTGATTACCAGGGCTGGAAGGAGGTGGAAATTGAGAGCGAGTATAAACGGGCATGACATTCTTCACAGAGTGACGGAAATGTTCTAAAATTAAATATGAGGTGATTGTACAACTCTAAAAATACACTAAGTCATTGAACTGTACACTTAAAACAGGTGATTGTGATGTTTTATAATTTACCTCAATACAACATATTAAATGTCTAAAAATTAAAAATGAATTAGTGTCCAACTAGTCTTTCTCACTGACCTAATCAGAGTTTTAAAGGCAGTCAGCTTCTTGTTGCCTGATTCAATAACACATACCATCTAAAATAACTGTGTATAGCAAAAGATATACATGCCACACTTTAAAACACAACTGCAGGATCTCGAGGGGCCACATTCAGACTTCACTGAGGCCAAACGAGAGGAGAAAAGATACTACCGGGGAGGCTGGATGCATGGGACAGTGGCCCCATGACACCCCCACTACAGGTAGCAGCTGGATGGCCCTGCATTTTCTCCCACTGGGATAGAGAGGCTGTAAGTTAATTCACAGTTGGAAGTGAGATGAATAGATTATGTTAGCTGGGGCACATTGAAAATTGCACATATAAGAATCAGCTGAGCACAAATCGGACCGCTCATCAAGAAGAATGCTGCACCAGTGCATAAAAGGCGACTTCCACCCCGAAACACAGCGTATCCTTGGGTGATGGTAGCCACATCTATATGTCACAGATAAGTTTTGTCTGGCCAGGCGACACTTTTCTAGGAGCAGTCCCTCTTCAAGACCACCTGCCTTCCCATTCTCATAGTAATGTCGGGAAATACCATCTCGTCCCACCAATCCCCTCCTGGCCACACACGCCTGTGAATGTGGAGAGCTCCTCCCTGGCATTGTAGACTGGAAATGAAGACAATGCCAGGCCAGCATCTCTCCAGAGACTAACTCTGGAACATGTCAAATGCCAGAGCTGAGGGCAGTGCTGTTTTTACCATGTGGATACCAGCACCTTCCAATAAATTCCCCTTTCTCCTGAATTTCAATTGTGTTTCGGCTCCACGTAACCAAGAATCCTAACTGATACTATGCAAGTTTAAATCGTTCTCTGCTTCAATTCTATCCATCAGCATTCCCACGATACATAAAACTTGGTTCCACTCAAAGGTGCACATTAGTCCCATAATTAGGGGGTTTTAGAGATAGCACCTTCTCTCAGCAAAGGTTGTCTCTACCCACCCACCTCACCCTTCCCATGACCAAGGTTAAGGTGATTCTGCTGGGAGCACTAGACAAGCACGCTGTTTGAGGATTACAGTAAAGGAAGTAGATGTCTGAACTAAGTCTGGGAAGTTAGAACACCTGTCCAAATCCCAGAAAAATAAACTCTTAAGTGGTGTTTATGGCTGTTACTATAAACCAACCAGATGCAAGGTGATACAAACTTTTGAAATCCCAAAGAAACAGAACAATGTGTTAAATGCTATGTTAAGAGCTTTCGCAAGACCCATTTCCATCCCCTATTTATTTCACTTCAGTTTGATCACATTTTGACTAGCAAAACCAGAAGCATGATGTAGTTGTCTTTATGAAAATCAGCTACTAGAATTCCTGAGAATTAAATTAACCAAGAGAATGGAGATACCACAAATTTACTATTTCCTTTTTTAAATAATGTATTTATTTAGTAAAATAGCTAGCTTACCAGGCTAGGCAAAGCTATCATCAAATCTCTAATTCATGTGTACTGGATCCCCACAACCTCCTTCCAGATACGGGAAGTTCAATAACCCAGTACCACTGGGGGAAGTCAAGGTCCTCACATACAATGTGTCTGATTTAAGAACAAAATAGTGAGATTACGTACTTGACTATATTCTTAAGGTAAAATCTAGAACCAGAACAAACAGGTAAGCCATGAAAAATATTAAGAATTCTAATGGTCATTACGACAGGAATGACCATTACCATAGTGTCACTAAAATTGTGCTAGTAGTCATGATGATAATAAAAATGGAAAAAGTAACAACAGAAATAATAAAACCATTTAGCCCAAAGATATGTAGAGTCAGGGATGTAACTGTGTTATGTACAGGCATTATAATTTTAACATTTATCATTGTATGGTACACCAGATTTGCATTTCCCTATCATTTTCCCTTATTTCTTCTCTGGTTGAATCAATGCCACATTGACAACCACAAGTGAAAGGCCATTAATTATTACACTGAAGGCAGACATAACAAAGGCATGATACCTCCGTACACTCAGGGATGACATTCAGGGACGGAGGATAATATCTACACAAAAGAGATTTAAATGCGTCTTACCTAATATCTGAGAGGTCGCACTTGTTTCCAGCGATGGCCATGACAATGTTTTCTGGACCATGTTCTTTCAGCTCCTTGACCCATTTCTTCAAGGTATAAAATGAATCCTAAACCAACAGTATACACAAATCATTAGAAAAACCCATCAATATAATATTTCAACCAAGCAGAAACACAAGCCCAGTACAATTTAATGGAGAAAAATATTTTTAGGAGACTCATGCAGATTAACATACTACCTCTGTCTAGGCACAGAAGTTAATGTTAGCTGAAATACACTTAAATAGACCATGTAAAGTTTTCTAAAATTAAAACTTGTTCTAGTTAAGAAAATCATATCAGTGATTTTTCTCCTACAAATAATGTTAATTTAAAATGATAGCCTGGACTCTGCATGAATAAGAATAACAGGACTAAGTAAATGCTCATGCTTACACCAGGAAAGAATCATATATCTTTAGAGTCCTGTCTTCCTGTTGGCCCTTCACTCACAATTGTCCTCTAGAAAACAGGTCAAAGGCAACACACCACATTTAGGTAGAAGTGGTCAGGAACTCATGGAAGGTAACAGTGATGCGTCATTAAACTGATAGTCTTATGTGCTGAGTCAACACTCCAGAGAAAAAAGGTAAATACTTCAACTTGCAGGAGTGGGAAAAAATGTCATCAAACTACTGCAGTTATTTGTTGATGGAAGTCTAAAACCTTCAACATTATAACTAAAAATATATATACACAAACACACAGATTTACTTACACGCACACAAATGTTATGCTTGGCATTTTAAGTAAGTAGTATGATTGAAACACGAACAAAAATAAGTATTCTGTAATTATAAAGCATGCAGAAATTAAAAACGATTTTCCTTTTCTTTAAAAGCTGACATTCTGCAGAATAGTACTAGCAGGCATGACTTTGCCTCTACAGTCAATTTTAAGAATGAATGGTCATTGTTGTTTAATTTAGCAGATAAATATGGGATGCTTTGTTACATATACATGAAATAAACTCAATATACAGTGGCACGCTACTGGCAAGACGCAAGCAGTGATGTCTTTGCTTCAGTCTCTCTAAGTGAGAGAACCACCATAAATGACATCTAAATTCTGAAGGAGACATTCTTACCTGCTTGGTAATATCATACACGATAACAGCTGCAGCTGAGCCTCGATAGTACATGGGAGCCAATGAATGAAACTGTTTAAGAACAATGAACAGTTTTAGGCCAAAGTGAACAGACTTTATTCAATCCCAAATTAAACATAAAAGTTTTATCCTATATCATCCCATAGGATCCCTAAATTCCTTCCCCATCTAATTTTTCCAGGGTTCATGTTATTCTTTATTTTGTTTTTTTTTTTTTTGAGATGGGTTTCACTCTTGTCACTCAGACTAGAGTGCAATGGCATAATCTTGGCTCACTGCAACCTCCACCTCCTGGGTTCAAGCGATTCTTGTGCCTTGACCTCCCGAGTAGCCAGGATTGCAGGCACGCGCCACCACATCTGGATCATTTTTCTATTTTTATTAGAGACAGAGTTTCACCATGCTGGCCAGGCTGGTCTCAAACTCCTGACCTCAGGTGATCCACCTGCCTCAGCCTCCCAAAGTGCTGGTATTACAGATGTGAGCCACTACGCCTAGCCCCAGGGTTCATATTAAATAAGAAATTTTCCTTCTCATCAACACATATATATATACTTGTGGCTTACTGACCATGAAATCTACTCTTGGGTAAAAACCAAAAACAAATTTTATTTTAAATGTTACCATCTTGTGAATTTTCTTTTCTCTGCCGCTCATCATTTCTCTAATATGACTGACCGACCCAGGGCGATCTCATTAGAATGATGCAGCAGTAAAGGAAAGAAGTATGGCAAGGAGAGGGAAAGGGAACACTGGCAAAGACCACAGGACCCTTGCTGAGCTGTTAATGAAGACCAATCAGCAAGGGCAGCTTTGGCAGCAGCTGCCTCGGGTCTGGAGGGCTGCCACATCTCCAACACGGGGCTTCCTCACCTACCTAAGGTCCACAAGTGACAAGACGGCAGAGGAGCTCCATTCCAAAATGTTAACAAAGCAAGTGCCGCCGGTCACTAGCATCGTTCATCCCCAGACCGCAGAGCTCATTAGTCTCAGAATGCATACACTTTATGGATATTTTGGAGAAGCGTCCAGTCTTAATCTGCATATTTTTCTTTAAATTAAAAAGTATCCTGGAGGGGCCGAGTGTGGTGGCTCATGCCTGTAATCCCAACACTTGGGAGGCTGAGGCAGGCAGGATCACCTGAGGTCAGGAGTTTGAGACCAGCCTGGCCAATATGGTGAAACCCTGTCTCTACTAAAAATACAAAAATTAGCTGGGCATGGCAGATGCCTGTAATCTCAGCTACCCGGGAGGCAGAGGCAGGAGGAACGCTAGAACCCGGGAGGCAGAGGTTGCAGTGAGCTAAGATTGCAAAACTGCACTCCAGCCTGGATGACGGAGTGAGACTCAATCTCAAAAAAAAAAAAAAAAAAAAAAAATAGTATCCTGGAGGGGTTTTGAAAGTCAGTAAGAAAAAGATGGCTTAATAGAAAAACGGACGAAGATACAGATATAGGTAAATCACAGAAGACATAAATTGCCAATAAATATTTTAAAACATGTTCAATTAGAATTGGAGGAACACCAATAAATAAGGAGACACTTATAAATTGTTACATGGTAAAAAGATGTGTGATGTTCAGAGCTGGTGTAGGTTTCAGAAGGGAGGCACACATACTCTACATGGAATGTGCTGAAGATCTTCTTTCAAAGCAACTGTTGGCAACATAATCAAAAGTTGAAATGTGTGCCCCATTTGACCCAGCAATTCCACTTAGAGGAATATATACTGGAGTGACCACCACACACAGGAAGACACATCCTTGTGCTGTATACGGGAGCAAACGGAAATTGACTCACGGTATAATGTTGTGAACCGAATGTTTGTCTCCCCTAAAATCCATGTATTGAAACCCTCACTCCCAACGTGGTGGTATTAGGAGGTGGGGCCTTTGGGAGGTCATTAGGATTAGATGAGGTCACTAATGGAATTAGTCCCTTATACGCAGAGAAGGAGACCAGATCGCTCTTCCCTCCCCGCCCTGCCCCTGTGTGAGATACAGCAAGAAGGTGAGTATCTGCATACCAGAAAGGGGGCCCTCACAGGCACTGTACATGCCGGCACCTTGATCTTGGCCTTCCCAGCTCCCAAATGGTAAGAAATCAATGTGTGTTGTTTAAGCCACCCAGTCTATGTTATTTTGTGCACAGATTAATACATATATGTATGTAATGATATTCTATAGCCATTAAAATGATGATTTTTATTTACAGGAAAAGATATCTTTGACATACTGTTAGATGAAAAATAGTCTCAAAACAGCACATATAGCATATAATGCATCATTTATTATGTGTTAATGTATTATTATATGAGAATAGAATAGGGTACAATGTGTGTGGGAGTATGTCTCTGTGTGCAGGAATAACACGAGGTTCCTCTAAATCTTAACAGGTGGGATTTCCAGTGATTTTAAATTTTCCTTATAAGCATCTGTATAGCATAATTTTTTACAATGAGTTTTAAGTAATATGGTTTTTAAGTTTTGAACAAAGCAGCTGTTTTTATTGGGCAGCGGGGAGAGAGCAGGGAGGGAGAAGTGGATCCTGAAGCTTTACTTGCAAGCAACAAAACCCTAACTCATTATTTTCTTTCCCACGATTGGATCATCATTGGATCAATACTTGCCAGATTGAAATGATGGTATCTGGAAATAATCTGAGTCCCCAGGTTTCCCTGTCACTGCACTGAGGAATGCCGGTGAGGCACTCACAGAGTGTGGAACGGAAGTGGGCCAACCTCCCTGCCTCCGGTCCCTCCATGCAGGTCTCCATCCTGAAGAGAAAGGACTCTGGAGCCTCCGCGGGTTTCAGAGAAGGGAGAAGGTTGGACGAAGCTCAGGGTGAACCAAGGAGTTCACAGCTGAACTGTCCGGTGGCCAAAGATGCCGAAGGGTGGGCTCCACCCACTGCCCCCATTCCAGGACGCACTTGGGGACAGCGACATTTGTCACGTGCATGCCTTTCTACACTCACTGACTGCCCAACACTGGGCTTGGCATAATTATTAGGCATCCATAAATTTACTTTTAACCCACGATTTGGCAACCTACTCCTTACACTTAAAAAACAAAATCAGAATTCCTGCCCCAAGGGAGGAAAAAGTAAGAATTTTTTGAAACGTTCCTGCTTTTCAAAGGGTAAGGACTGCAGATACAGTCTCTTTTTACCCCAATTATCCAAAATGCCCATTTTTTTCAAAATAGTCTCCATATAAGAGTGGTTCACATAAACACACAAAGTAGCAGTCAATACAAACTTTATTTCCCAAAAGTAAAGACATTCATGGATTCAAGCTCAAAGAGGAGCACACTGCGGGTGTCTTCTAAGACAGAGAGAGTTCATTTTAGGCTAAAACAACATGAACTGAATCTAAAACGGTCACTGGTGTGGAGGTCTCATGAATTATTGAAGAGATCTTGGTATATAAAGCATTACTCATTCTTTCCTTCCTCCAAATGGAATCACTTTGAAATAAATCTGTTGGTGAAGCCACCTAACTGACTTTATTGCTGGGGACTTGAGGGTTTTAATGAGTTAGAAGTTCACGTCTCAGTTCCAAAACCCAATAATGCATTGACCAAAGGGTGATCTTGGTGGAGGACAAAAACGATAAATCACTTCTAGTCTACAACGTATATGCTTTTCCCCCTTACAAATATAAAACAAAAGCACCACAATCAGCCTCAGTACTCAACATGACATAATTCAATTCCTGTGGGGTCAGAATTAAGATTGATGGAATGCTCACATAAAAAGATTCTTCTAGAAATAAAGTTCACAGTCACAGGAGGCTGATAAAGCTTTATTTTTACATCTTACCTTGAAAGGTTATTTGAAAATTAGCACAACAGATGCCAATTCAAAATCCCTTCTTCTCTGACTACCCAACAAAACATCTAGAAGACCAAATCAAAATGTTGAGAAAATTTTCAGATGTCATTCAATTATTTAGAAACAGCACAGGGAACTGTGAAAACCCAGTGTGTCTCCTCAAAAGAAATAGCTGTGTATGTCCTTTTTTTTTTTTTTTTTTTGAGACGGAGTCTCACTCTGTCTCCCAGCCTGGAGTGCGGTGGCCGGATCTCAGCTCACTGCAAGCTCCGCCTCCCGGGTTTACGCCATTCTCCTGCCTCAGCCTCCCGAGTAGCTGGGACTACAGGCGCCCGCCACCTCGCCCGGCTAGTTTTTTGTATTTTTTAGTAGAGACAGGGTTTCACCAGGTTAGCCAGGATGGTCTCGATCTCCTGACCTCGTGATCCGCCTGTCTCGGCCTCCCAAAGTGCTGGGATTACAGGCTTGAGCCACCGCGCCCGGCCGTGTATGTCCTTAGTGTGTGTGATTATTTGTTTCTAATTGCTGGAGGTCCCTATGGTGGGGGAGAAGGGAATGGTCTTCTTCAAGCTCTCAGAGCTTCTCAGACTGCTCAGCTTTCACAGACGGACACTAACCCTGCCCCACCTCCAGCAGCTGGCAGAAAATAAATGAACATGACCTTTCTGGAAAGCAGCTGGACAATGTGTTTCAAGAATCTTGCAAATGTTCAGATACTTTGATTTGACAATTCTGCCTCTTAAGGGAATAATCAGAGATGGTTACAAAGTAACCAGAATTCATTTGAGAATTATCAATGACACTGAAAAATTGTAATCAATCTCTCTGTCTAACAATTAAGGAATGGACACATTTTATGTGATAGCCATATGATGGAATATCCAGCAGCAATTAGACTTAGGTGTTCGTAAAATATCAAATGGCACATGAGGCAAGACAGCCTAGTGTGGTATTTTCCTGAGGGTCTTCTGCAGAACATTAGACCACCTGGAGGTGGCCAGGAAAAAAGGTTTCCTGGCCAAATAAGTTTGAGAAACACCATATATAATAACGCTTCCCTGGATGTTTACAAAGCATAACTAGTGCATTAAAGGATCTGAACATTTTCTACAGTAAAGAAACCTATTTATTTTGGTTTTAGTTCAGAATTCCCCATGCATTTCTAAAATCTTTTTTTCAAGTAGTATTTATTAATATCTAGGGACCTAGTGTGATCAAGACCCACCTGAGGGGCAGTGAAGAGAACTGGACTCAAAGAGAGACCTGAGGCTTGGCTTGGCTCTATCCTGCTTTTCTTATTTTGTGAAATTGGTGCAGTGGGTGGGGTCAGAGACGAAGCTGGGGTTTTTCCCAGCTCTGTGACAACCCTTCAGAGCTTGCGGCCAAGGTGAAAACAGGCTCAGGATGCAGGCTCTCTCGCCTTCTCTGTAGCGCACGTCTCGTTTTCCCATCCTGTACTGCCCTATGTGCATGCATGCACACGCATGCATGCGCGCGCGCACACACACACACACACACACTGCAGTCAGCAGCACAGTGGAAAGTCTTATTCCAGGAAATCTCCTAATCCTTTAGACCACCCACTCTGCCTCAGGCAACATTCCTTAAATGCAGGTTTGTGGCATCGTAAATTCTACAGCAGCGAAATCCTGCAAGTCAGGAATGAGCAGTGGTGGAAAATACATGAAGTTTCCAAACAAGCACAGCTCCAGCTGGGCTCTGCCTCCCAGATGAGAATTATCCAAGCCAGAATGCTCTGGCATCAGGTCCAGGAACTCGGAGTGATGGGCTTTGTATTCTGATTTCCAGAGGACGCTCTGTCCCTGTGGAGTTGCTCAGGCTGGGCCTGGGCGCCTATGCTGCTCTGTGGCCGGTCAGGTGCAAGGCCACCATCAGGGAGAGTCAAGGGCAAATGCCAAAAGGAGCCCAAGGTCCACTGGGATTCAAACAAAGACAGAAGTGGTGGAAGAAAATTCCTGAAATTCTCAACATTCTCAGCTGGCAAAAGTTGAATGGAAAAACACATTACTGAATGTTCTTTCTGTGCCATTCAGAAGAATGCTTCCGACTTTTACATAGACCCTCTCTTTCCACAGAAAAGCAGAGGCCTCGTTAATATGCCTACTTAGATGTCCTAAAACCTGAGTGTATGCAGAGTTGAATAAAACGGGGCTGGGAGACGATACATCGAACTGTTAAGATGTTCTCTCTAAATAATGGCAGTACAGACAAACCACCACTTGCTTTGCGATTTCTGAATTATTCAAAAAAGTTTCTATTATATCATGATACATTACTTCTGCAATGACAGGGGGTGTCTTTTTCTTGTTTTCCCTTTCTTTCATTTTTCTTTGAATGTGTTGTTAGAGTCAAAAAGTCTTCTCAGCACTCAGGGATCCGAGGGTTGAAGCAACAGTACCAGGAGGAAGCCGGGTTTTAGAACAGACCTGATGAGCACCTGACTCCTTTCTGACAAGATGTGCCGCAGCCTCATTTAGCAGAAAATGACACAACACACATCCAAACATCTTTTCACAAAAACGGTGTGGGAGCAAGGCATGGATTACTTTTACTGATTGATTGGGACAGTGTCTCACTCTGTCACCCAGGATGGAGTGCAGTGGTGCCATCACGGCTCACTGCAGTCTCAACCTCCTGGGCTCAAGTCATCCCCTCATCTCAGCCTCCCAGGTACCTGGGACTACAGGTGTGTGCCACCATACCCGATTTTTTTGTTTTAAGTTTTTATAGAGACAAGTTCACGCTATGTTGCCCAGGCTGGTTTCAACTCCTAGACTCAAGTGATCTTTTTGCCTCAGCCTCCCAAAGTGCTGGAATTAAAGGCATGAGCCACTGCACCCAGCAGGATTAGTGTTTTTTAAAAGACAATGTGATGAACTAGAAGATTCTAATCCCTAAAATAATGTATAAAAAAGAAATCAATGATTTAATATGCTGTAGAAAGGCATTTTTTCCCACCCATGAAATTGTCCAAGGGCATTGAACTTCAGTTAATATTCCTGTGTGTTGGCAAACAAGTGGAATTTCCTAAAACTCCAGAACTAAGCCCCACCCCACTCCTAGGTATGTCTACTTGCATCATACACAGCCACTGTGCTATGCATTTGTGGGGAAAGCCAGGATGGCCACGGCGATCATAGAAAGCTAAGCTGGTCTCGTCTTGCCCTCTCTCCACTCTGCCCAGGTTGGTTTGGTCTCTCCCGCCCTTAGCCTCAGAGTCACAGCAAGCGTACCACGTTCAAGACAAGACCCCACAGTGCAGGAGAGTATCCTCGCTGCACAGCCCTGAGGAGGCCTCCGAACAGGCCCCATCACGCCAGATGCACTCAGAAACATATGGCGTCATTTCCCACAGTGCGCCTAGAGCCCCGGACTCTGCACTCTGCTATGTGCCAACCCAGGCTAGCCGGCACGGCCTTCAGACCCGGCCCCAGCTCTCACGCAGCTGCGCCTCCCTCCTGTCCGAGCAAAGTTCGCCTTGCCTGGACTGGACGTCCAAAGTTTCCACGAGAGACTTCAGATGTCCAGTGAGCTCCAAACTGGCCACACAGCCACCAGAGAGATCCTGTTTGGAAGGGCTGGATGATGATATTTTCACTGACCACAGAATGGATTTATTTTTAACTTTTACTGTGGAAATTTTCAAGCACATCCACAAGAAGAGAGACTAGAATAATGAAGCTCCATCTTCTCATCCCCCGGCTTCAAGACCACCAGTAGCACCTGGAGCACCGGTTTCCACCTCGTCCCACCTCCCGCTCCATCCCCACCCGTGGAGTCTTTTGAAGCAAATACTTGACATCATCTTATGTTAACTGAATATCAGAGTGATTGATTTCTTCCTACATAAATCCGATTGTTTCACTTCCCTGTTCAGAATCCTTCAAACCTAGTATAAAAAAAGCCAAGCTCCATTATGTGGCCTCTTGGGTGGGCCCTGGTCCCTTCTCGGGCCCCTCCACTGCTTGTCTCCAGCCCCAGCCTTCTCGCTGCTCCCTAAACACAGAGACAGGTCCACTGAGCCTCCGCACCTTCCCTGATGCCTTCTGCGGCCTGGACCGTCCTCCGCCAGCATCCTCAAGGCCCCTCCTCACTTCTGTTGCACCTTTCATCAACTGCCAGCCTCCCTGAGAACCCTTCCTTGAAACCTTATCTGGACCATAGCAAGGACTCAACAAATATTTAATGACCAAATGCACATAATAAAAGTCAATAACCCTGTGAGGCCAGGGAGAGAAGACAGAATAGTTCCTGTTATTCACATGAGAAAACTGAGGCTCAGCATGGTTAAGTGAATTTCCCGAAGACATACAGCTCTTAAATGGTGGAAAAGACTTTGAACACAGGTCTTGACTCCAAATTTCATGCCTTTTCTATCCCTGTGTTGCTTCTCTGAAACGACATGTTGCTTCAGTTGATATAATTAAGACACAGGTTTACATCAAATGTATTCATCCATTCAACAACCAGTAACCACTGTTTTAATACTCAGTACGTGGCAGGCACTGTTCTGAGCAGCAGAGAAACTGGAGTGTGGCGGGCAGAACAGCGCCCCCCAGAGAGGTCCATGTCCTAATCCCCGTCACGGGGACTGTGTTAGGGTACATGGGAAGGGGAATAGCGTTCATCAGCTGACCTTCAGATGAGGACATTTATCTTGATTCCTTGGGTGAGCCCAGTGTCCACACAAGGCTCCTCAACAGTGAAAGAGGGAGGCAGGGGAGTGGGAGAGAGATTTGAAGATGCTGCTCTGCTGGCTCTGAAGACAGAGGAAGGGGCTACAAGCCAAGGAAGCGAGTTGTCTCTGAAAAAGGCAAGGAAACAGATTCTGCCCTTGTACCTCCAGGAAGGATTAAGGCCCGCAGATATTTTAATTTTATTTCAGTGAGACGCACTTCTTTTTTTTTTTTTTTTTTAATCTTTTTATGTTTTGTTCTTGTTTGAGACAAGGTCTCATTCTGTTGCCTAGGCTGGAGTGCAGTGGTTCAATCTCGGCTAACTCCAGCCTCAACCTCCTGGGCTCAAGTGATCCTCCTGTCTCGGCCTCCTGAGTAGCTGGGATTACAGCTGCATGTCACCATACCTGGCTAATTTTTTAAAAACTTTTTATAGAGATGGGACTTTCACTGTGTTGCCCAGGCTGGTCTTGAACTCCTGGGCTCAAGTGATCCTCCCGTCTCAGCCTCCAAGTAGCTGGGACCACAGGCGTGAGACCCATTTCTGACTTCTGACCTTCACAGCCCTGAGGGAGTCAGTCTGTTGTTGCTTTAAGCCACTGAGTATGTGGCAATCTGTTACAGCAGCAATCAGAAACAAAAAGAGAAGGTGAAGAAGGTAACAAGGTCCCTGCCCTCAAAAAGTGTCCTTTTCTTGGAGTGAGGGGGAGTCCGGCACCTTCCACGGGGCCGCTCTGGACGCAGAGGTCTTCCTACGGTGGGTCCGTGCTCACTGCAGCCCAGCTGCCTCTGTTAGGACAGGCTGTCAGCGCCTCAGGAGCAGGTTCTTCTGTTACCAAACAAAATCTGTTTGCTAATTTCCTATTCAAGAATGACACTCATAGGCTTTACAGGCCTTTTCTCCTGTATTTTAGCCAGACTTAGGAAATTAGCTCCATCAAAGAAAAGAAGAGGACAGAAGGGAAAGGGAGGGGAAGGGAGGAGAGGAAACAAAACTAGGTAAAGTGCTTCTTAGATTCTCGGCAAATCCACCTCTGGACCCCCTGAAACTCCTGTCTCAGCGGCTCTGTGTCTTGGCCCCACGTCCTCTGAGAGTTAGCAGAACGGAAACTTGGCCTCCACCCAAGAGGCACAGACAGTGCCTCATAATTAGAAGCTACTCAGGGCATCCCAGACTAAAACGCATGCCAGCAAAATGTCATTGCCTGACCTGGGAGGGTGTTCATCTAGCACAGTCACTGGCCCTCCCAGAGCAGCCTGTCCCCACCAAGGAGGGGGCATTTGGACGAAGGGGACATGCACTGGAGAGCAAAGGGCAACAGCAGGGTCTCCAGTGACAAAAGAACTCCCGAGGGACAAGAGGCAGTGAGGGAGCCTGTGTGTAAGCAGAAGCCTGTCCACGCAGCTCTGAGGCTTTCCCCTCTGCCGGCCTCTGTGTCCCCACGGCCCAGGCCACATCCCTCACTGCAGCATGGCCTCCTCCCGGGCTCAGGGCAGAGCTGGTTACAGTGCTTCCCTAAGGTAGCTTCGTATATGGACAGGTCCTTCCTGCTCTTGTCACTAGCATTCTGACACCCAGGAGGACCGTTCCGCACCTAGACTCCTATTTTCTTAGAGGACACACATCCCCCCCGTCAAACGGCACCACAGTTCTGGGGGCCACATCTGTGGACCGAGGCAGTCCCGGCTCCACCTGCCGTCAGGGTCCCCTCATGCCCCTCTCCAATACCTCTGTTCACGCTTTGCTTTTGTAGTTTCCAGCACCAATTTTCAAATATCAATGAAACTCTTCAGCTGAAAACCACTCAGTGAAGGATTCCTGGGGCTTCTCCTTAAAGGAGCTCAGCAGGCACGGCCCTCACCACAGCTGTTTATCTCGCTTTAACAGCATAAATCCTATCTTCAAGCTCCCGGCCTGTCTCCTCCCCACACAATCGTCACTCAGTTTTCCCTTTCAAGAGAGTTACTGAGGCATGGAGGAAGGGAATATTTCCCTTGCCAGGATCTCAGTTTGCATTGGTTGAAAGCACAGTCATCCCGGCCTGGACAGTATAGTGAGACCTCGTCTCTGAACAAAAAACAAACAAACAAAATATTAGCCAGGCATAGTGGCTGGTGCCTATAATCCCAGCTACTAGGGAGGTTAAGGCAGGAGGATTGCTTGAGTCTAGGAGGTCGAGGCTGCAGTGAACTATGATCACACCACTGCACTCCAGCCTGGGTGACACAGCAAGACCCTGTCTAAAAAAGAAACAGAAAAAAAACAAACAAGAAAAGAAAAAAAAAAGAGAAGAAAAGAAAGCACAGTGCTCTTGTGAAAGGGGTGGGGAGGAGAGCAAAAACTCGCATGTACTCTATCCTCTCCCATGAGGAGGAACACCTACAAAAACGTTCTATCATGGGCCGCTGGGGATGGTGCAGGTCAGGAGCAGAATTCTGGTGTGTGCTGCTGGCTTGTGTTGTAGCCGGGCCTGTATTTCCAATGGCTGCAGGAAAAAGAAAGGAGCTGCTCATTCTGAGCTTGTGAGAGGCTCCATTCTTCAAGAACTTCCAAAGGTCAAAATTTCCTCTGACTTTACTAACAGCCTATGAATAGTGAACCACTTTTTTGACCACAGATGCTGGGGCCCTGAAGAAAGCAGGAAAGAGAGCAAAAGAGTTTCTTTGGGTGTCTGTGAAGCCTGAATTTGACCTCAGCTATCTGCTGCCTCCAGTTCCTTTGCTTTCTCAAGCACCCATTCAGACCCAGCGATTTCGCACAGCTTTGCGCCAGTGCATCGCAGCCCTCTGGGCACATGATCTCCAAACACCTAACCTTTCAAACCATGCAGACTGGCGGTCGCTTGCAAAGTTAATCTGAAGGAGGTGAACAAGTGGTATGGCTGAACAGCCTGGGGTGCCCAGATCTCCTGACTGCATGCAATAAACCGTGGCTCCTGCAGGACGTGAGTGTGGCTCCCCTTACAGGCATGCACCATCACCCCAGGTCATTTTTTACTTTTTGTAGAGACAGTGTCTCACTGTGTTGCCCAGGCTTATCTTGAACTCCTGGGCTCAAGCTATCCGTCCACCTCGGCCTCCCAAAGTACTGGGATTAAAGATATGATTCACGGTGCCTGACCTAATTCTTTATTCAAAATTTTTTCTCTGAGATCAGCATTTCTAACCTACATGTAAATTCCAAAGAGTTGAAAGACAGCTGGCAACTTGCTTATCATTAATAATTTAAAGGTTTAGGGAGCAGGTAACACCAAAGTCATCTACAAAGTCAACATAATCCTGACCAAAATCCCAGTTGGATTGTTTTGATAAATATTTACAAGCTGACCCTAAAATTCATTTGGAAATGCAACATACACAGAATAGCCAACACAACCTTGAAAAAGAACAAAGTTAGAGAACTCACATTTTCCAATTTGAAAGCTTACTACAAAGCTACAGTAATCAAGACAATGTGGTATTGGCATAAGGACAAAAAAAATGTGTATCAAAGAAATAGAACTGAGAGTCCAGAATCAGAACCTCAAATTTATGGTCAGGTGATTTTCAACAAAGGTGCCAAGACAATCGGGCAAAGAATAGTCTTTTTAAAAAACTGCGTTGGGACAACTGGACAGCTGCCTACAAGGAATGAAACTGGATCTTGTCCTTACAACGTGCACAGAAATTAACTCCAAATGCATCACAGGGATAAAAGTGAGAGCTAAGACTATAAAACTCTCAGAAGAAAATGCAGGAGTAAACCTTTATGACCTTAGGTTAGGCAAAGACAAGTGTTGGTAAGAATATGGAGAAACTAAAGCCTTATACACTGCTAGTTTTCCACTTTGGAAAACAGTTTGGCACTTCCTCTAAATGCTAGCCATAGAGTTCCCATATGACCCATCAATTCCACTTCTAGATATATACCTGAGAGATTTTTAAAAGCATACATCTGCCTGGGCACGGTGGCTCACACCTGTAACCCCAGTACTTTGGGAGGCCGAGGCGGATGGATCACCTGAGGTCAGGAGTTCGAGACCAGCCTGGCCAACATGGTGAAACCCCGTCTCTACTAAAAATACAAAAGATTAGCCAGATGCGGTGGTGGGCAGCTGTAACCCCAGCTACTGGGGAGGCTGAGGCAGGAGAATCGCTTGAACCCAGGAGGTGGAGGTTACAGTGAGCCAAGATCGTGCCACTGCACTCCAGGCTGGGCAACAGAGCAAGACTCCATCTCAAAAAAAAAAAAAAATCTACACAAAAAATTGTTTGTGAATGTTCACGGCTATTCATAATAGCCAAAAAGTTGGGGGAAAGTGGATATTCACTAACTGATGAGTGGATAAACAAAAATGTCGTCTATCCATACAATGGAGTATTATTCAGCCATAAAAAGGAAATACTTCTATGACCCACACCACAACAGGAACCTTGATCATCTTTTCCTAAGTGAAAGGATCCAGTCACAAAGAACCACAGGTGGTATGATTCCATTTGTATGAAATGTCTGGATTAGGCAAATCTAGAGACAGAAAGTACCCCAGGGCTGGGGGATGTAGAGGGGAACTGGGAGTGACTGCTAATGCATAAAGGGTTTCCTTCTGGACTGATAAAAATGCTCTGAAAAGCATTGTGCTGATGGTTGAACAATTCGGAATACACCAGAACCCACCAAGCTGCATACTTTAGATGGATGAATTGCATGGTACGTGAATCAGATCTCAGTAAAGCTGTTTTTAAATAAAGAAAAGAGGCTGGTAATACTCCACATACTGATAGTCAACAGAGAAACAAATGTGGACAAAAGCAATTTTCAGTGAATGTGATTTCTAACTGCTAAAGCTCCAGGGTGGGTTATCCAGAAAACAAGAAAGTTGGCTCAGCTGCTTCCAAGGCCAACCAGAGAATGAGGACAGAAAGCTCAGAGACAGAAGCTTGAGTGGGTCTAGAACAGGTGAGGAGGAGGTCAGGGAAAGAACTCCTTGCCAAGGAGAAAGTACAGAGAATTCCACTACTGCCGCTTCACTGCGCTCTTTTTAGAAACCATTTTCCAACATGGGGAGGGGCCGTCTGAGCCACAAGGAAGGAATAAATACATCTTCAGTGCCATGGAAAGTCAAACATTAGATCTACAGCTTCAGGTTTTTTAATGGGAAATTTGTGTTGGAATGTCATGAATTGTGTAAAAGTACAGCATGGTGGGAAAAAATGGAAGGGAGATGGCTGAAGAAAGTTTCAGGTTGGAAGAAGTTGGTCCTCCATGGTATATAGAGCAAGAGAAGCCAGGAGGGGCCTCTGGTAGATTAAAGTATAATCCCCAGCTCTTCACTTCTCCATGAACCGATGCCCTATTTACGCCAGTGTTGCTTTTCAGTTCCTTTCGCTAAATCCCCTCTATGTGTTGACTCTGGGCTCCCGCAGGGAGCTGGGCGGGAAAATTCCCTTCTGCCGGCTGTGGACCGCTCTAGGCATCGCTCCTGTGTACATCCTTGCACAGGTGCCTGCTGACCTGCTACTCTGTACTGTTCACAGCTTGGTGTGAAGCAGAAACCAGTCCAATAACCCATTCCGAGAAGACAGGATCAAAACTTCCCAAAGGCCACACTGATGGTACAACAGAGGGAGCCCAATGGCACTCTTCCCCTCCTAATAGCGCTTGGTGGTACCAACACACCATGCACAAATCTTACAAATGTTAAACTTCCAACAAATGGGATTCAATTGAAAAATGGTTAAATTTTTCATAAAACATTTTTGTTAATAGAAGCACCCTAGGAATTCCCATATTGCCACTGAATGAATGAGACAGGATGCCCATGAGACAAAGCTGGATTAAAAAAGCAACATTCAGACACGGTATTAAGAACAAATAGGCTGGGCACAGTGGCGCACCTGTAGTTCCAGCTACTCTGGAGGCTGAGATGGGAGAATCGCTTGAGCCCAGGAATTTGAGACTGCAGTGAGCTATGATCATGCCACGGCACTCCGGCCTGGGTGACAGAGTGAGACCCTGTCTCTAAAATAAATAAATAAAAATAAATAGAATGAATACTCTCTTATACACAGAGGAGGAGGATCTTTTTAGATTCCTGTGCTCAGGAGAAGAAAAAATAATTTTCCAAGAGTACAAATTTGTACCACAAATATAAGACAGAATTATTACTGGGCAGTAAGTAGGGCATTAACCAGAATGCTATGTATGTCAGGCGGAACTTGGCGCAATCATTCCACAAATAAAAAAATATTGGGTCATGAACACAAGCAAAGCACTGAGTTGAGCTTTCTTCCTTTAAGGACACAGAAATCTATGTATTTGGCCAGGCTTGGTGGCTCACACCTATAATCCCAACATTTTGAGAAGCCAAGTGAAATGGATTGCTTGAGGCCAGGAGTTCAAGACCAGCCTGCACAACATAGCAAGACCTCATCTGTACAATTTTTTTTTTTTTTTTTTTTTTTGAGACGGAGTCTTGCTCTGTCACCCAGGTTGGGGTGCAGCGGTGCAATCGCAGCTCACTGCAACCTTCACCTTGTGGGTTCAAGTGATTCTCCCGCCTCAGCCTCCCAAGTAACTGGGATTATATGTGCCACCATGCCCAGATACTTTTTGTATTTTTAGTAGAGATGGGGTTTCACCACATTGGCCAGGCTGGTCTCGTACTCCTGACCTCGTGATCCACTCGCCTCAGGCTCCCAAAGTGCTGGGATTACAGGAGTGAGCCACCGCGCCTGGACCAATTTTTTTTTTTTTTTTTTTAAGTTAGCTGTGCATGGTGGCATACACTGGTAGCCTCAGTTACTCAGGAGGCTGGAGCAGGAGGATATTCTGGGCCTGGGAGTTTGAGGTTGCAGTGAGATATGATTGCATCACTGCAGTCCAGGCTGCGTGACAGAGTGTGACCCTGTCTTTAAAAAATAAAATAAGAAAGAAAAGAAAGAAAAAAGAAATCTGTCTTTATATTGTCAAATCATAAACCCAAAGTGATTGTTTAAAATTATGAAAACTAAAAGAACAGTCACAGATTTCTACGATGCTAAAGAGGGGTAATAAAATTCACTGGACTCCAATAATTAATGAGACAGAACAAATAGCAATAGGCACAAGCAACAGCAGGGAATTTATTTTTAGCTCAAACATTAGGCAACATCATTACAAGCACAATTAAAGCCAGCAATAAGCTGCCAAAACAATTGAAAAATTGCCATTACTGGAGAGATGCAAGACTCCACCGGGGACACCAGAAAAGGACAGCCTGAGGATAACGAAGTCAGGCCGTCGAGGGCTGGGGAGATCGGATGACCACACAGCCATACAGATATCACTCTCTCCACAAATCTAGACTCTAAAAACGTTCGCTTTGAAATCGTCATCCCAAACTAAATCCGTCTTCCTCGAAGGATAAAGAAAGAGTATCCCTACTGTGGAGTCGTGCCTTGCACATATAATACTAGTGGTTTCTTTAAAATTATGGATATATCAATGGAGTCAGATGTCCACAACCTCTAAGTCAAATTCCATCACAATAATTAGAAATATGGTCACTTGAAAACTTCCCACCGGTATTTTTATTTGCGATGATAAATGGAACAAACTACAAATTGCAATAGTCATTTTAGCAGAGTTCAAGTTTCATCAAAAGACTATTCCTTGAATAGTCTATTAGAGTAGAGGTAAGTGTTAAACATTCTGTTTCAATCACACAGAAATCTCTCCTTTGTGACACTGTAATATCAAATGAAAACAGCAGGTTATAAAGAATCACAATCCCATTGATATAAAATTATTAATCACATACAGATATCTGAAGAATGATCATCTAATATCCATAGTGGAAATAGCTGGGTAGTGGGAGTTTGGGCAGTTTTACTTTCAACCGTATGGTGTTTTGTGTGATTTTTCAAAGTAACACTCTAAAGCTCAGGACCCAGACTGCTGGATTCAGTTTTCAGCTTTACACCTTATTAGCTCTGTGACATTGTGCAAGTTACTTATGTCTCTGTGTCTCAATGACCTCACCTGCAAATGGGAATAACGACAGTTTCTACCTCAAAGTGCTTTTGCGAGGAGGACTGAATGCATCGGTACACACAGGCACTCAGAATAGTACATGGAGCACAGCAAGTCATGAGGGAACGTCCGCCAGCAGGAGAAGCAGAAGCAGAAGCAGAAGCATCGCTGACGTGAAGCCAGCGCTTCGCAAAACTGACTTACTGTGCTCATTAAAGGCAGCTGCAAAAGCAACTATTTCATAGCCAGAGGTAAAAAGGGAATCAAGAACCTCTCTCTGCTTAAGTTTACATAACAATACCAACAAAAAACTAGCAGATCAACTACAAGTAACACACACGCACATCAAGAAGTGAGGTCTCTAAGCAGACATTTTTCCTTGAATGGTCACCTCATTTGAGGAATAGGCAGGCACAGCTGACGGAGTTAAAGAGGAGCCCCAGGCAGCTGCTGCCCGGGCACAGAAGTCTGTGTTCTCAATTTAGCAGAAAAATAGAAGACATTCTAATGAGGTTAGCATTTGTAGGCCGGAATATTCATCCTAATTTATTTCTTAAAACTGCTTAAAATGTATTTTTTAAGAAAATGTTTTATTTAAATGTTTAATATAACTTTAATTAAACATTTACTTTAGCATTCTGAAGGTCTTTTAAAGCATGTATTCTAAAGCAGAATTTATAAAAGACAAGATTATTGATTTGACCCTAAAAAACAAGTTTGACCATTAGAAACCTAAAATAGACATTAAAATATAACAAATGGAGACATTATGTATAATTTAATGGTAAGAGATTCTTACAAATTACCCAAGAAAAAAGTGGGTAAAGCTATAATCATTCAATTATTCAGATCGGAAATGAAATGGCTAAAAAATATGAAAAAAGTTTGAAGTCATCAGGAAGCAAACATATATTTTTTAAAGGATTATTTTTTTCTTTCTCATTTTAATGTAATACTTGGGTAAAAGTGAAGGAACGTAACAGTGAAACACTGTGGGTCCAAATAACAGGTGGATTTTACAGTATGTATCAGAGGCTCTGAACTAGCAATTCCACATCTACAATTTTAGATTAAGATTAGATGCATATTTTAGCACGCTTCTTTCAGCTTTATTTTCTCATTATTTTTTAAATTTCAGTAGGTTTTTGGGGAACAGGTGGTGTTTGCTTACAAGAGTAAATTCTCTAGTGGTTTCTGAGATTTTGGAGCACCCATCACCCAAGCAGTGTACACTGTACCCAGTGTGTAGTTTTTATCCCTCACCCCCACTCCCACCCTTTCCTGCAAGTCCCCAAAGTCCATTGTATCATTCTTACGCCATTGCGTCCTCATAGCTTAGCTCCCACTTATGAGTGAGAACATACGATGTTTAGTTTTCTATTCCTGAGTTACTTCACTTGGAATAATGGTCTCCAATCTCATCCAGGTTGCCGCGAATGTCATTATTTAGTTCCTTTTTATGGCTGAGTAGTATTCAGTAGTATTGTATGGTATATATATACCACATTTTCTTTATCCACTCATTGATTGATGGGCACTTGGGCTGGTTCCATATTTTTACAATTGCAAATGGTGCTGCAATAAACATGCGTGTGCAAGTATCTTTTCTGTGTAATGACTTCTTTTCCTTTGGGTAGATACGTAGGGATTGCTGAATCAAATGGTAGATCTACTTTTAGTTCTTTAAGGAATCTCCATACTGTTTTCCATGGTGGTTATGCTAGTTTACAATCCCATCAAGAGTGTAAAACTGTTCCCTTTTCACCACTTCCATGCCAATATCTATTTTATTTCGATTTTTTGATTATGGTCATTCTTGCAAGAATAAGGTTGTATCGTACTGTGGTTTTGATGTTCATTTCCCTGATAATCAGTGATGCTGAGTATTTTTTCCTGTTCGTTGGCCATTTGTTTAAATTCTTTTGAGAAGTGTCTATTCATGTCCTTATCCCACATTTTCATGGGATTGTTTACTTTGTTCTTGCTGATTTTGTTGAGTTCCATGTAGATTCTGCATATTAGTCCTTTGTCAGATGTATGGATTGTGAAGATTTTCTCCCTTGTCTGTCTACTTCGCAGATTATTTTGCTGTGCAGAAGCTTTTTAGTTTAATTAAGTCCTATCTATTTCTCTTTTGCTTTGTTGCATTTGCTTTTGGGTTTTTGGTCATGAAGCCTTTGACTAAGTCAACGTCTTGAAGGGCTTCTCCAATGTTATCTTCTAGAATTTTATGGCTTCAGGTCTTAGATTTAAGTCTTTGACCCATGTTGAGTTGATTTTTGCATAAGGTAAGAGATGAGAATCCAGTTTCATTCTCCTACTTGTGGCTTGCCAATTATCCCAGCACCTCCTGTTGAATAAGATGTCCATTTCTCACTTTATGTTTTTGTTTGTTCTGTCAAAGATCAGTTGACTGTAAGTAGTTGGCTTATTTCTGGGTTCTCTATTCTGTTCCATTGGTCTATATGCCTATTTTTATACCAGTACCATGCTGTTTTTATGACTATGCCCTTATAGTATAGTTTGAGATCGGGTAATGTGATGCCTCCAGATTTGTCCTTTATGCTTAGTCTTGCTTTGGATATGTGGGCTCTTTTTTGGTTCCATATGAATTTTAGGATTTTTTTTTCTGGTTCTGTGAAGAATGATGGTGGTTGCTCCATTTTTTGTTTTTTGAGACAGAGTCTCTCTCTGTCGCCCAGGCTGGAGTGCAGTGGCATGATCTCAGCTCACTGCAACCTTCGCCTCCCGGGTTCAAGTGATTCTTCTGCCTCAGTCTCCCAAGTAGTTGGGACTACAGGCGTGTGCCACCATGCCCAACTAATTTTTGTATTTTTAGTAGAGACAGGGTTTGACCATATTGGCCAGGCTGGTCTTGAACTCCTGACCTCATGATCCACCCACCTCGGCCTCCCAAAGTGCTGGGATTACAGGCATGAGCCACCGCACCCGGTGTGAATGATGGTGGTATTTTGACGGGAATTGCCTTGAATTTGTAGATTGCTTTTGGCAGTATGGTCATTTTCATAATATTGATTCTACCCATCCATGAGCATGGGATGTGTTCCAATTTATTTGCATCTACGCCTATGATTTCTTTCAGCAGTGTTTTTAAAATGCTTTAATCTACAAATACAGGAATTTTTGTTTTGAAAGGGAATTTAGATAAAATGAAAATTACATAAACTAACACTTGATTAGTTAGGAGATGATAAAGAAAATTATAGATTATCCTGAATCCTGGATTCTTCCTTTTAGAAAGACAATAAACAGATCAGTAATTGAATTAAGGCTCCAAATGGTAGCTCACACCTGTAACTCCAGTACTTTGGAAGGCCAAGGCAGGAGGACTGCTTGAGCCCAGGAGTTCAAGACCAGCCTGGGCAACAGAGCAAGACCTTGTCTCTATAAAGCAACTTTAAAACTTAGCCCAGAGTGGTGGTGAGCACCTGTGGTCCCTGTGCTACTCGGGAGGCTGAGGTGAGAGGATCGCTTGAGCCCAGAAGTTTGAGGTTGCAGTGAGCTGTGATTGCACCACTGCACTCCAGCCTGGGTGACAGAGCAAGATCCTGTCTCAAAATAAAGGGAATTAAATAATATATTGGAAGATGATAAGAACTGTGGAGAAAAGTGAAGCAGGAAGTGAGTGGAGTAGGGCAAGAAAAAGAGGTGGTGACATTTTAAACAGGGAGGTAGACAAGGTGACATTTGAGTTTGGATCAAACAAGGGAAAATTCTACCAATTTTACTCCATAGTCATCAACTCTGGTAATTTCAATCAGGCTAACAGCTCTTGGCTAAGACAAGGTATTGGTCATCCCTACTTGGCTATCCGCTTCAATTTATTTATTTATTTATTTATTTATTTATTTATTTATTTATTTATTTATTT
>NC_045451.1:70332321-70340336 GCF_002776525.5 Piliocolobus tephrosceles | reverse complement strand
TTTATTTATTTATTTATTTATTTATTTATTTATTTATTTATTTATTTTTGAGACAGAGTCTTGCTCGTCGCCCAGGCTGGAGTGCAATGGCGTGATATCGGCTCACTGCAAGCTCTGCCGCCCGGGTTCATGCCATTCTCCTGCCTCAGCCTCCCAAGTAGCTGGGACTACAGGCACCCACCACCACATCTGGCTAATTTTAAAAATATTTTTAGTAGAGATGGGGTTTCACTGTGTTAGCCAGGATGATCTCGATCTCCTGACCTCATGATCCACCCGCCTCGGCCCCCCAAAGTGCTAGGATTACAGACGTGAGCCACTGTGTCCAGCCTCAGCTTTTATATTCTGACTGACACCTGCAATCCCAGCACTTTGGGAGGCCGAGGTGGGAGGATCACTTGATGCGAGGAGTTCAAGACAAGCTTGGGCAATATAGTGAGACCCCTGGGTCTACAAAAGAAAAAAAAATCAGCCAGGTGCTGTGGCTTGTGCCTACAGTCCAGCTACTCAGGAAGCTGAGGCAGAAGGGTCCCTTGAGCCCAGGAGGTCAAGGGTGCAATGAGCCATAATTGTGCCACTGCACTCCAGCCTGGGAGACACAGCAAGACACAGCAACTTTTATAATATACGCTCTAGTTATTATGAAGTATCCTGTAATAGACACTGTGTTAGTATTCATCAATTCCCTTTTTTGAATCTAAAGGCATGACCTTCTAAAATATATAGCCTTCTCCGTAAGTATTTTCAGCAAATAAAGAGAATTAGGAGTACAAGAGAAGTCATCCACTGTTTTGATAACCCAGCACCCATTGACCCATTTTTCCAGTAAGAGACCCCAGGTTTTCCTTGGGGCGCTAAGCCTACCTGACTTCCAGACAACCTGGTTCAGGTGGGGCTGACACCAGCCCTTGCCTCTGGGGGTCAGTGTACTGCCAGGCCCCCCCAGTAGGGGCACCAAACCCCCCAGAACACTGTACCACCTGAAGTTGAGGAGTGGGCATGGGGCCTGAGGCAGGCTAGTGAGAACTCACAGACACTAAGATGTATGTCCCACTTGCAGAAGAGGTGCATGCTCACCCGGTAGTTGCTAAAAAGGCTGAAGGTAGGTGTAGGGATGCTGTTGGGGCCATCCTTGCCACCCTTGAGGCAAGAAGGGAGGGTGAGTCTGCCTAAAAATGAACCAAATCAAGAGTGCAACCACAATTGCACTAAATGGAAAGAAACAGAAATAGAGATAGGCTCCTCTCATACACATTTGGGGGACCTGAACTCAGCCCTGCCTCACCCTAGGTACCCCCTTAGACTATTCACATAGCTCAGGAGTACATTTCATTTTTGCTTACATCATTTCAAGCTAGGTTTCTGTCACCTGCAACCAAGAGTCTTGTCTAATGCAAACAAACCTTCAGAAGCTGATCTTATTTTCACTGGAAAGCCCAAAAAACAGCATATACTCACCCGCTCCTGACCAGCAGTGTCCCAGATGAGGAACTTGTGAAGTTCATTTCCACAAGGCACAGTTTTGGTCATAAAAGATGCCCTGAAAAAGAGAGTCAACATCTTCACATTACTGCATTGTTTCTTCACAAAGATTCACAAGTCAAACAAGTTAAATGCTACACCTTAGCAGGACCCCAAAAAGCCCTGGTCCTTGGGAACCACTAAGAGGAGAAAAGAGCTAGAAGATTCATGACACCCAAAAGAAAAAAATCTGCATTTTCTGTTAGTTCAACTGGGGGTTTTGAAACAAAACAAAACAAAGGAGACATTCAAAAGACTGTGTTTCTGGCCAGGCGCGGTGGTTCACGCCTGCAATCCCAGCACTTTCGGAGGCCAAGGTGGTCAGATTACGAGGTCAGAAGTTCGAGACCAGCCTGGCCAATATGATGAAATCCTGTCTCTACTAAAAACACAAAAAATTAGCCAGGCGTGGTGGCAGCATGGTGGCAGGCACCTGTAGTCCCAGCTACTCAGGAGGCTAAGGCAGGAGAATCGCTTGAAACCGGGAGATGGAGGTTGCAGTGAGCCAAGATCGCACCATGGCACTTCAAACCCAGATGACAGTATGAGACTTCGTCACACACACACACACACACACACACACACACACACACACACACACACAATATATATATATAAAATAAAATAAAACTTAAAAATACAAAAATTAGCTGGGCGCGGTGGCAGGTGCCTATAGTGTCAGCTGCTTGGGAGGCTGAGGCCCGAGAATCACTTGAACTCGGGAAGCGGATGCTGCAGTGAGCCAAAATCACACCACTGCACTCCAGCCTGGGTGACAGAGCAAGACTCCGTCTCAAAAAAAAAAAAAAAGGAAAGACTGCGTTTCTAAAACCAGTTAGTTTCAATTATTAAAATACTCCCAGATCTCAGGAAAGAATACAACCTTGGATTTTAAAAACTTATTACAACACTCAAGAGTGAAAACAGCAGCTGGTATGTTGACATGTTATGGTTTTGGTCTTACAGTGGCACCACACACAAAAGCTGCCTTACGTATTTACTATGTCTGGGTGACACAGCGAGACCCTGTACCCCCTACCCCCCAAAAAAAGATATTTTAACAACAATCGAAAAATTTTAAATTCACACTATATGCAAGATATTATCATTGATTCAAATTAATTTTGGATATGAATCCAACACCAGTAGCAACTAATAGAATACTACATCTAAGTCCCAACCTGCTTGCATAAATTCAAGGACGAAGATTGGCAGCTTAACACATATTTATGTTTTCTCTACAAAAAAGGATTATTTTTCCTCCCTTCTGCGTCCAAAAAGAAAGGACATTAAAGCCTCAGTAGATCATGAAACACTTACTATTTTCTTTTTCTTACTATTTCCTTTAAAAAAGCATTTTCTTTGTGCTCACGAAGGGTATAAAAATACTAGGAATGTTCAATAGCCTTGACTTTAATGAGAGAAAGTTTCCTATTCATTAAAAAATAGCAAGCATCCCCAGGAGTGGGACAACCTGGCATGAGAGCCTCCTGAAGTGATGGAATAAGAAGTAGATACATCACCTAGACAGCATTCTGGCCAGAAATGCTTAGTCTGAATTTAATTGTAAGAAAACAATCAGGCAAAATGTAGAATGTGAAACATTTTGCAAGACAAGCTGGCCTGAATGCTTCAAATAAGTCAATATCATGAGAAGCAAACCAGAAAAATACAGGGAGATTCTTCCAGAATCTAGATTGAGAGGAAAGAGATAAAACAACCAAATGCAGTGTATGAACCCTGGCTGGATCCCAGATTAGGGGGAAAACAGCTTTAAAATATATTTGGCCAGGTGTGGCGGCTCTTTTTTCTGTAATCCTAGCCCTTTGGGAAGCTGAAGCAGGAGAATGGCTTGAGGCCAAGATTTTGAGACCAGCTTGGGCAACAGAGCAAGACTCCTTCTTTACAAAAAATATATATATATATTTTTAAATCAGCTGAGCATTGTGGCACAAGCCTGTAGTTCTGGCAGCTCAAAAGACCGAGGCAAAAGGACAGCTTGAACCCAGGAGTTTGAGGCTGGTAGTGAAGCGCCAAGATTGCCCCAGCACACTGCAGTCTGGGTGACACAGCGAGACCCTGTACCCCCTACCCCCCCAAAAAAGATATTTTAAGAACCATTGAAAAATTTTAAATTCACACTATATGCAAGATATTATCATTGATTCAAATTAATTTTCTAGGTATGATCATGGCGTCCTCATTATGTTCTTATTCTTAGGAGATGGACCCCGGGGGTTAGAGGTAAAGAGTCAGGGATTCTTTCCCTTACTTTCATACAGTCGAGCCTGGTCCACTAGGATTCATCATAGTAATATTTCCTCAGCCTCTAAATCCTCTAAGAATAAGAAGCCGATTACAGAAGTCCCAAGTAGAAAAGTCTACTACAAGTCCCACACTATCCCCACAAAAACCAAAGGCTTGTTAGAGAGTTCTAATTACCAACCCACAATTGCACTAAATAGAAATTCTAAGTATTCTAAGTGATAAGATCCAGTATTATCAAAACCACATCTATTGCTTTATTTCTTTAAAAGTGTTTAAAACGTATATCCAGACAACTGGGAAGAACTAATATATTCCAAAAATGTTAATATCTTTATTACTTTTCCCATTTTAAAAGCAACATACGTATTTCATAAAAAAGAAATTCAAAAAACAAAAAGGAAATAAAAACCAATCATATTTCACCACCCAGCCATAGTCACTGCTAATAAATTGGTGTTATGTCCTTCCCAATTATTTTTACACAACTTTTAAAATGGGATTATTCATTTTTTTCCTTTTATTTTTAGTTGATACACAATAATTATGCATCTTATGGGATACAGAGTGATATGTATATACATGTATGCAATGTGTAATGATCAAATCAAGATAATTAGCATATTCATCACCTTGAACATTTATCATTTCTTGGTGTTGTGAACATCCAAAAACCTCTCTTCTAGCTTTTCAAAAATATACACTAAATTATTGTTAGCCTTATTCATCCCACAGTGCTATAGAACACTAGAATATTTTCCTCCCATCTAGCTGTAACTTTGTAACTGTTAACCAACTTCTCCCTATCCTTCCCTCCCCCAACCCTTCCCAGCTTCTAATAACTACAATTCTATTCTACTTCTATGAGATCTTTTCTTTTTAGCTCTTGCACATAAGTGAGAACATGTAGTATTTATCTTTCCATGTCTGGATTATTTCACTTAATGAAATGTCCTCCGGGCTCATCTGTGTTGCTATGAACGACAGGATTACTTTCTTTTTTTATGGCTGAATGTATTCTAATGTGTATACATACCACATTTTCTTTACCTATGAATTCGTTTTTGTTTTGTTTTGTTTTGTTTTTTTGAGACAGGGTCTGACTCTGCCTACCAGGCTGGAGTGCAGTGGCGCAGTCTCAGCTCACTGTAACCTCCATCTCCCGGATTCATGTGATTCTCCTGCCTCAGCCTCCCAAGTAGCTGGGATTACAGGCATGTGCCACCACACCCGGCTAATTTTTGTAATTTACTTTAGCAGAGATGGGGTTCTACCATGTTGGCCAGGCTGGTCTCAAACTCCTGACCTCAGATGATCCACCCTCCTTGGCCTCCCAAAGTGCTGGGATTACAGGTGTGAGCCACCGCGCCGGCCTCCCTTCATTTGTTGATGGACACTTGGGTTGATTTCATATCTTGGCTGTTGTGGATAGTGCAGCAATAAATTAGTGAGTGCAGGTATTCCTTTGATATACTGATTCACTCTCCTTTGCATAAATACCCAGTAGTAGAACTGCTGGATTGTATGGCAGTTCTATTTTTAGCTTTTTCGAGAAACCTCCACAATGTCTTCCAGAATGGCTGTACTAATGTACACAGTGTTTCCTTTACCCACAGAGTACAGGAATTCTCTTTTCTCTTCATCGTTGCCAGCATTTGTTATTTTTTGTATTTTTAATGACAGTCATTCTAACTGGAGAGAGATGATATCATCCTGTGGCTTCTAATTTGCATTTCCCTGGTGACAGTGATGTTGAGCATTTTTCCATAAACTTGTTGGCCATTTGTATGTGTATTTGGAAATGTCTATTCAGATTCCTTGCCCAATTTAAAACATTTTATTTGGGTTTTCTTTGCTGTTAAGCTGTTTGAGTTGCTTGTATATTCTGGATTTCCATCCCTTTTATTTCAAAGTTCAAGCTGAAAGTTATAAGTAGTAAAGTAGTCTTTTCAAGAAACTTCAAATAATTGAATACAATATTTTATAACCTGAAGGTAACTGACCACTGCCCAACATCCTGGTACCTTTGATAGATATCATGTCATGAGTTTTAACATATTTTGACTTGTAATTGTTCTGCAGTGTGAAATGTTGAAAGTTAACCTTGGAGAACTAAAGACTGAGTCACATTCCTCATCTGACTCCTCTGATGTTCTACGGTTTTGATCTTTGGGCGACAGCCTCAGCAGGCACATTACATTTCTGTGGTTTCATCAAAAATGCTTATTTTGATGTCTAGTGAGTGTGAAATCTGGATAAAGCCTCTGCTACATATATTACACTTATATGATTTTTCTTTAGTTTGTACTCTCTGATGTCAATTAATGCTTGAACTCATGATGAAAGGTTTGCCATACTCACTGCATTTGTAAGGATTCTCCCAAGAATGAATTATTGGATGTTGTGGGAGAAGTGAATTGCGCATGAAGCCCTTGCCACACTCATTTTATTTGGAAGGTTTCTCTCCAGTATGGATCACCTGATGGTAAGTGCTGACTGCACACTGAAGGCTTTGCCACACTCCAGTGACACTGTGTGGAATGTTTCTCCCATATTACTTTTCCCTTAGGGGGATAATTCCTTGATTGCACATATAGGAAAGGTCTCCCTCCGAGAGCAGGAAGCAGAGAGTTCTCAGAAGCCAGATGTGTAGGGGATAACTCTCTTGAACCATGTTTTTCCTCTGCTCTCACAGCACAACCATCAATACCCAAGAGGACTTCTATGAGCAAATCTGTGGGGAGTTCGACCACCACCAGCAGCAGATACCAGCTAGGTGTCCTCCAATTCACTTCTGACACTCTCTCCCTGGAGACGCTGTCAGATCCCACAGGTTGAGGGCTCAGTACCCAAGACTGCTCCTCCACAGACACCAGTCCCAAGTCCGGGCCTCTAGAACTTCCGATCCACGGGTTTCAGGTTGGGGTTCCCATCGACCCCTCTTTGGGTTCGATTAATTTTCTTCAGCTGCTCACAGAACCCAAGGAAACACTTACTTATAGTGACCAGTTTCTCATAAAGGATATTGAGGATACAGATGAAGAGACGTTTAGGGCAAGGAAAGCAGACAGGGGCACAGAGCTGCCATGCCCTCCCTGGGCGCCACTCTCCAGGAGCCTCAGCTCTCCAGAAGTGCCCTGCACACATTTCTTTTGAGTTTTTATGGAGGCTTCATTACATTTCCTTTTCTTTCTTCTCTTTCTTTTCTTTCCTTCCCCTTCCTTCCTTCCTTCCTTCCTTCTTCCTTCCTTCCTTCCTTCCTTCTTCCTTTCCTTTCCTTTCTTTTCTTTTCTTTGACGGAGGCTTCATTACAGAGGCATTCTCCTTCCCTTCCTTCCTTCCTTCCTTTCTCTCTCTCTCTCTCTCTCTCTCTTTGACAGAGTCTGACTCTGTCGCCCAGGCTAGAGTGCAGTCGCATGATCTCGGCTCACTGCAACTGGGTTCAAGCGATTCTCCTGCCTCAGCCTCCCAAGTAGCTGAGATTACAGGGATGCACCACCACACCCGGCTAATTTTTGTAATTTTAGTAGACAAGGGGTTTCACTATGTTGGTCAGGCTGGCCTCGAACCCCTGACTTCAGGTGATCCACCCACCTCGGCCTCCCAAAGTGTTGGGATTACAGGCGGGAGACACTGTCCCAGCCTACAGAGGCATTCTTAACAATCTTGTAGAAACGTGATCGGACAAAAAGTGCATGATCAAAAACCCAGCAAGGCCTGTGTGTTCAGGTTCTTCTTGGCCTCTCTGTGTAGCATTCCCTCCTCTAGAGGGTGGGGCAGGATTCTCACTGGAAGGACCCGCGATCAGATTAGAGTCCTGCCTTGGGCTGGTAAAAGGAGGACAGAAGTTCAGACATCAATTCTGTTTTCTGGGGCCTAAAGTGCCCCAAGATTATAACAAGGGCTTGGGAGTTAGAAGCCAGGAACCATAGGCAGAAACCTAAATATATGCAAATATGACATATATATCACGACACCCTACCAGATGAAAGCTGTCCACCATGATAAGATCTTTGCATGTGTTTCTGTTTGAGCTGCAGCGCCGCTCTGACCATGCCTTTGATATGTTCCCACTCTCAGCTTTCCTGCTCTTTTCACTTGACTCCTCTGATCACACCTTTGGTACGTTCCCACTCTCGGCTTTCCTGCTATTTTCACTTGACTCCTCTGATCACACCTTTCGTACGTTCCTGCTCTCGGCTTTCCTGCTATTTTCACTTGACTCCTCT